>NC_064600.1:28077769-28090269 GCF_943734735.2 Anopheles gambiae | reverse complement strand
GTTGAAAAGTGGTCGAAAAACCACTATCCAGAATCGGATGTAGAATCGTTAGACGAACTTAAAATTGTTCTACGACACCCATCTGCGACGTTTAGTATTCGAGTTATGGCCCGTACCAGGTCTGACCGAGCAATTTTTGTTCCGCGCACTTTGTGCACCGTACACTTTGATGTTTGTATGAAAAAGTACCCTACCTAGGGACGCGTAGAGCAAATTTGTACCCCCGGGCATGTTGTCGATTGACATTCTGGTTGCACTTTTCATCATCTAGGGTGCGTTCCTGACACGTTTTGAGGGGTTTTAGCAAAAAAAAAATTTCGACTACTCGAGCTCTCTGGCCCGTTCGGTGCACATTTTTGAAAAAAGCTAGGGAGCTGCCCCTAGGTTCGGGGTGTCACAAAATGTTGAAAAGTGGTCGAAAAACCACTATCCAGAATCGGATGTAGAATCGTTAGACGAACTTAAAATTGTTCTACGACACCCATCTGCGACGTTTAGTATTCGAGTTATGGCCCGTACCAGGTCTGACCGAGCAATTTTTGTTCCGCGCACTTTGTGCACCGTACACTTTGATGTTTGTATGAAAAAGTACCCTACCTAGGGGACGCGTAGAGCAAATTTGTACCCCCGGGCATGTTGTCGATTGACATTCTGGTTGCACTTTTCATCATCTAGGGTGCGTTCCTGACACGTTTTGAGGGGTTTTAGCAAAAAAAAAATTTTCGACTACTCGAGCTCTCTGGCCCGTTCGGTGCACATTTTTGAAAAAAGCTAGGGAGCTGCCCCTAGGTTCGGGGTGTCACAAAATGTTGAAAAGTGGTCGAAAAACCACTATCCAGAATCGGATGTAGAATCATTAGACGAATTTAAAATTGTTCTACGACACCCATCTGCGACGTTTAGTATTCGAGATATATAACACTTTGTAGGTCTGACCGAGCAATTTTTGTTCCGCGCACTTTGTGCACCGTACACTTTGATGTTTGTATGAAAAAGTACCCTACCTAGGGACGCGTAGAGCAAATTTGTACCCCCGGGCATGTTGTCGATTGACATTCTGGTTGCACTTTTCATCATCTAGGGTGCGTTCCTGACACGTTTTGAGGGGTTTTAGCAAAAAAAAATTTTCGACTACTCGAGCTCTCTGGCCCGTTCGGTGCACATTTTTGAAAAAAGCTAGGGAGCTGCCCCTAGGTTCGGGGTGTCACAAAATGTTGAAAAGTGGTCGAAAAACCACTATCCAGAATCGGATGTAGAATCATTAGACGAACTTAAAATTGTTCTACGACACCCATCTGCGACGTTTAGTATTCGAGTTATGGCCCGTCCTAGGTCTGACCGAGCAATTTTTGTTCCGCGCACTTTGTGCACCGTACACTTTGATGTTTGTATGAAAAAGTACCCTACCTAGGGACGCGTAGAGCAAATTTGTACCCCCGGGCATGTTGTCGATTGACATTCTGGTTGCACTTTTCATCATCTAGGGTGCGTTCCTGACACGTTTTGAGGGGTTTTAGCAAAAAAAAAATTTTCGACTACTCGAGCTCTCTGGCCCGTTCGGTGCACATTTTTGAAAAAAGCTAGGGAGCTGCCCCTAGGTTCGGGGTGTCACAAAATGTTGAAAAGTGGTCGAAAAACCACTATCCAGAATCGGATGTAGAATCATTAGACGAATTTAAAATTGTTCTACGACACCCATCTGCGACGTTTAGTATTCGAGATATATAACACTTTGTAGGTCTGACCGAGCAATTTTTGTTCCGCGCACTTTGTGCACCGTACACTTTGATGTTTGTATGAAAAAGTACCCTACCTAGGGACGCGTAGAGCAAATTTGTACCCCCGGGCATGTTGTCGATTGACATTCTGGTTGCACTTTTCATCATCTAGGGTGCGTTCCTGACACGTTTTGAGGGGTTTTAGCAAAAAAAAAATTTTCGACTACTCGAGCTCTCTGGCCCGTTCGGTGCACATTTTTGAAAAAAGCTAGGGAGCTGCCCCTAGGTTCGGGGTGTCACAAAATGTTGAAAAGTGGTCGAAAAACCACTATCCAGAATCGGATGTAGAATCATTAGACGAACTTAAAATTGTTCTACGACACCCATCTGCGACGTTTAGTATTCGAGTTATGGCCCGTACCAGGTCTGACCGAGCAATTTTTGTTCCGCGCACTTTGTGCACCGTACACGTTGATGTTTGTATGAAAAAGTACCCTACCTAGGGACGCGTAGAGCAAATTTGTACCCCCGGGCATGTTGTCGATTGACATTCTGGTTGCACTTTTCATCATCTAGGGTGCGTTCCTGACACGTTTTGAGGGGTTTTAGCAAAAAAAAAATTTTCGACTACTCGAGCTCTCTGGCCCGTTCGGTGCACATTTTTGAAAAAAGCTAGGGAGCTGCCCCTAGGTTCGGGGTGTCACAAAATGTTGAAAAGTGGTCGAAAAACCACTATCCAGAATCGGATGTAGAATCGTTTGACGAACTTAAAATTGTTCTACGACACCCATCTGCGACGTTTAGTATTCGAGATATAGCACTTTGTAGGTCTGACCGAGCAATTTTGTACTAAAATGTATGGTGAACATGTAATTCATTAAATAACATTGACTTGCATCGTGCCCTACTTCATCGGCACAGCTGTTATTGACTATCTTTAGTGGAAATGGATTGAGTTTGACCATTTTAAGCCCATTTCCTATGCCGTGCACCAACATTGTGTACCGATCAGGGAAAGTACGCTACGTACGCGTTCATGGATGTCGATGTTGGTACAAGTTGCCGGTCGGGATAGCCGTGCACCAAAACTGTGTACCGATCAGGGAAAGTACAAGACGGAGGGTGCAGCTCAAGCGTACGCGTTCATAGATGTCCATGTTGGTACACTTGCACCAAAATTGTGTACCAATCAGGGAAAGTACAACACGGAGGGCGCAGCCCGGGCGTACGCGATCATGGATGTCCATGTTGATACAATCTACGTGTACGTTCTTAGTTTTTGTATCAAAAGTTGCAATTAAGTGCTTGTATGCTTAAAATGCTTATCTCAACCGGTCACCTTTTGGCCTGTCCTTTTATAACAGAAACCTAGAAAGATACTCGATATTTTTGTGTTGTTCCATTAGCCCGGGACGACGAAATGAGCTATGTGCACATCGTGCAGAAAACTGTCTTCGCCACGCATGTTTTTGTCTATCCACTCATATAATCACCCACATTTGTGTTCAACACGGACGGCGCAGCCCGAGCGAACGCGTTAATGTTTATGTTTGTACACACTGCTTGTACGATTCTAGGATTTGGTAATTGCGTCACAGTGCCCGACCGTCGCGGACACCATTCTTGGACAGAAGTCCTAGTACGTAGAGTACTTTCCCTAGGTATGTGCTCGTTCGTGACTATCGTTGCGTGCTTACGGACACGCTTGGGTATGTTTACCATACAAGGTTTACTAGGGAAACCTGGGAAGGACGCTTGCCCTCCCGTCGCGGACACCATTCTTGGAAAGAAGTCCTAGTACGTAGCGTTCCTTATTTTACTTGATCAGTTTGTAATGCATTCGCTTTGTTCCATCGACTTCTGCTACTGCTCACTAAGGGGTGTTCGTTTGCGATGTGTACGATAAGCAACTGTCTATCCTAACCAGCAGTTAATCAACACTTTTCACCCAAGTCATAGGAACATAGAGTACTTTTCCTAATCGGTACACAATTTTGGTGCACCTCTAACCTGGCCGGCACTTTATCGTTACGTTTTGTGCATAACCTAGGGACGTGGTGTAAGTTTCATGATTTTTATGTTTGATTCGGTTTATTATGATTGAAAACTACGCTACGTCCCAGAAATTTGAACTCGACTACTTCCTCCATGTGGCGCCAAAAGCTACTGGGCAACGCCTAGCTAATGCCCCATTTGTACTTCAATTTGCATAATCAATTTTGAAAAATACGCTAAGTCCCAGAAATCTGAACTCGAATACTTTTGCCACGTGGCGCAAAAAAGCTACTGAGAAACGCCTAGCCTTTTACCCATTTATAATTTAGTTTTCGTTATTAGTTTTGAACAATACGCAAAGTTCCAAGAATCTGAACTCGAATACTTTTTACATGTGCCGCCAAAAGCTACTGAGCAACGCCTAGGTTGATACATTTTTGGTACATGGAGTGTATGCATGCAGGATTACTGCCGTGCTGGACCGAAAAATCGAACTTGCTACTAGAACGTAAAGTAATTCCCCTAGATAGGTGCTTTTGCATACCTCTGATCGACCACCATGCAACACGCGTAGCGACACGCGTAGCTAGGCTTGCCCAACCAAATTTCCTACTATAGCACCAAATTGCACACTTTCAGGGGTATAATTTGGTACCGTGTACCGTGCATGGTACAAGTATCAGCAGCTCGTGCAATTTATTTTGCATCGTGTTGCGGTTGCTGGTGCGTCGGGATAGGAGTATTTCGAGACTTTCGCCAAGCGTTGGTGCCATTTGGGGGATAATTAATGTTCTAGCCACAATAAACGTGCCACATAATGCCAATAAGGAAAAAGCCGTTTTCTAGGGACTTCCAGTCAAAATGTTTGCCATCAGCGCTTTCCTGTCGAGTTCAGGATCTGGGACTTAGCGTTTTTTTTTCACGATCCAATCCAACGACCAGATCGTGAATAAACAATTCATACAACAGTGCATCCCTTTAGAGAAGGAAAAAGCCGAATTCTAGGGAGCTCCAGTCCAAAAGGTTGTCATCAGCGCTCTCCTCTCGAGTTCAAGATTTGGGACTTAGCGTTTTTTTCGCGATCCAGCCAAAAGACCAGATCGTGAAATAAACAATTAATATAACTGTACTAGTACATCCCTTCAACTGAAGCAAGTGCACCATACATGACCCGTACGCCAATCATCCATGCACATGACACGTCAACTAAGTCAACACATGATACAACTTGGACAACTGACGGGTAAGTAGGTCATCTCGTACACGACGACACATCGACCAAACCAGGTCAACACGTCACATGCACAAGACATCCTACTACCAAGGCCGGCCACCTCGACACACGACGTGTTAACCGAACATGGTCAACAACACCATCATGTGCAAGGCAACCGGCCCAAACGGATTAACTTATACAACTTGTAACGAGCAGGTGTGTAAGCTTACTGGTTTGGTCGGCACGTTTCTCACATCAAGACAATCAAGTCGAGAACGAGGCACGCCGACAAGCTCACTAGTGTTACGTGTTCCGCTCCATACCGTGTCAAGTCACTCGTCTGACACGGAAGTAGCCAGCTCTTGTCCACTAGTGTAAAGGAACGGTCTCCAGACCAAGTCAAGTCACTCGTCTGACAAGGAAAGAGCACGCACCAAGCTTCACCAGAGCACGGCACCACGGTCCCCAGACCAAGATGGTTCGTTGCGCCATCGAGGAAGGGGCACGCGATCCCTTGCTACACTCAACTAAGTACACTCTTGCTCTCACAAAAGTATCCCCTGTGTCGACGTGGTCCCCAGACCAAGACGAGCTTGCGCACATCGAGGAAGGGGCACACGGACAAACCACCAAGCATGGGTCGCCTGAGAGGATCGATGCGAACGCATCTCTACAACTCGCAGCTCCCAGCCTGAAGTCCCGTCGTTTGCGGGCGGTTGATAGGTGTCGAAACTAGGTATATCCACGTTGGGCAGAGCTCAAGCCAACGGCGTTCCCAGTTACGGTACTAACACGTGCAGCGAACTCCACTCGTTGCGGCCTAGGTATAGCGGGATGAGACGCCGGGCTGCAGACGCAGACTCCAACGGATCTCAGAGGGTTGTTAGGCCCGCTAGCTTCCGAACACCTAATGGGTTTGAGAAGCGCTATCAGCTCGGATTGGCTACGACCTTAGAGGCGTTCAGGCATAATCCAGCGGACGTAGCGTCATACCAAAGTCCGGTCGGACTAGTATTGAGCCAGTGGTCCGTACCTGTGGTTCCTCTCGTACTGCACAGGAATTCCGTTAAGATAGCGACTATAAGCACACACCAGTAGGGTAAAACTAACCTGTCTCACGACGGTCTAAACCCAGCTCACGTTCCCTTGAAAGGGTGAACAATCCTACGCTTGGTGAATTTTGCTTCACAATGATAGGAAGAGCCGACATCGAAGGATCAAAAAGCCACGTCGCTATGAACGCTTGGCGGCCACAAGCCAGTTATCCCTGTAGTGTTCATCGAGTAGCCGTCGAGTGAAGACGGATGTAAACACGCTCCGACAGAGTTTCGGAAAAAAGTGTGTAAAACGGCCTCGGATCGCTCGGAAAGTGCTAAAAACGAGTTCAGAGCACCCGTTTTACCTTTAGACGGTGTTATTTACCCGAAAATCGGTGATTTTTTGTAAAAGTGAAAAATCGTGCTGTTGTGTGTACGTGGGCCCCCCCCCCGGTAGCGCTAGAATTCCGGGTGTGGAAATTTGGGGCAAAAATTAGCGTTTTCGGCCCCGAAAACACTCCATTTTAGTTAAATTGGTGGTGCTGAAACGTTTTATTGTGTTTTCGAGACGATCCGAGCAGTGAAAAGTGTAAAAAAGTGTGTATGTTTTTTTCCCCATACATTTTGTATGGGGAACTTTGCATGCAAATATTTTAGTGAAATTGGCACGGATTTTGTCCGGATGTGGTTTGAAAGGTGCGCGTAGCGACGTTCTAAGCATTGTGCGAAAAAACGGACGAGAAATCGGCGGAAAAACGCAAAACTAAAAAGTGTCGGGGGTGCTTCCGCCGGAGCACGTGTTTTTCGTAAAAACGGAATAATTACAAAAACGTGAATAACTCCGTGAGTTTTGGCCCGAATTAAGTGCGGTTTTCACCGATGTGCTTGTTTTAACGTGTACAATAAGATGCAATCAAAAAATCAGTGAAAATCACGAAAAAAAATTTTGACGTTTTCGGTGACATTTGAGGGATACCCGTAAAGCAAATTTGGTCTGGGAAGCAGTTCCCGTACAGCAAAATTTGAATTTATCGTTAGTGCTCGAAAAACTGCTCGAATATTTAAAAGTGTGCGTAAAATTCAGCGAAGTGGTGTAGTGTCAGCGGGAGCTCGAATCTGCCCGAATCGAGGCGCTCGAAAAGTGCTCGAATTTTTTCGAAACTGCTCGAATTTTTCGAAAAATTCGGAGAAGCTGTAGGGTGGTAGAGAGTGACAAAACAAACACGGGAAAATTATTTTCTACCCTTTTCCCCTCCCCCCCACCCGGTGAAGTGCATAGATAAAAAAAAAAAAAAAAAAAAAAAAAAAAAAAAAAAAAAAAAAAAAAAAAAAAAAAAGAGGTCCAAAAAGGGTGGAAATCGGGGTCGAACCGTTTAGACGTATAAACGCACCGGGGGAATTCGGGACTGGTGCGGAATAATTCCCCACGCGCGAGACGCACCCTCCCGAAATTTACCCCACCCCCTCCCCCTCCCCCCCCGACCACCAGGGGGGCATAAATTGGACCGTTTTCATCTAAGCAGCGGAATTGAAGCGAAGATCTACATTATAGCAGAACACCAGCTAGGCGGCGCAGAATCCCAGGGGTCATTCCGACCCCCTGGGTCATTCGACCCCCGGGGTCATTTCGACCCCCAGGGTTATTTTACCCCACCCATCGCGAACGTCGGTTATCGCGATGGAAGCACCCGGGAGATCGACCCGCTCGGGTGCTAGGGCGACGTCGGTGGACTGCCGCACCAGCTTGGCTCCTAGCTCCAAGCTCTTTGCGGCCGAGCCACGTGTTGCGCTTCCTAGGCTAAGCGCCACAGGCGCTAGTAAGCCCATTGCGCAGCCAAAAGCTGCATCAGCGACACCGGCTCCGGAGCTCGAGTTGCTCAGAGCAACCATCCAACGCCTCGAGGAGCAGAATATCGCTATGAAGGAGCAAAACGCAAAACTCCTGGAGCAGATAACCGGCATGTGCCAACTGCTGCAGGAGGAAAAGGAGGAGGCAAAGCGCCGTGAGGAGAAGCTCGAGGCGCAGATGGAGAAGTTAGCCGCCGCACATCAACGCGATCGAGATGTGCTCAACTCTCTGCTGGCGGCAAAGGTTGGCGGTGGACAACCGTCAGCTAGTCCACGTCAACCTCCAACTCCGTTGCCGCGCCGATCCTCTGCGCAGCCGCAGCAGCAGCAACAGCAGCAGCAGCGGAACCAGCACGAGCAGGAGCAGCCCCGCGCGTCGACGTCGCGCGCAGTCATGCCGCCGCGTAGCGAGGCATTGACAGCCGTCCGCGGAGACGTCGTGCCGGAGTTGACCTACAGCGAGGTCGTGCGGCGTAGATATCGCGGCAAAGCTACGGGTAAGCCACGCTCCCAGCAGCAGCCGCAACAGCAGCAGCAGCAGCGTCAGCTACAGCGACAGGCAGTCGGTATCGCGCAACATCAACAGCAGCAGCAGCAACGTCAGCCACAGCGACAGGCGGTCGCTGGCTCGCAGCAGCAACAGCAGGAGCGTATGCAGCAGCAGCAATAGCTACAGCGTAAGCGAAAGCCGAGGCCTGACATCATCGAGGTGTCTCCCAGTGAAGGCGAAACCTGGGATGGCATCTACGAGAAGGTGCGCAAAGCCATTCGTCTGGACGCGGCTCATAGCGAAATGAAAGGGCATATTAAGCAGGGCCGCCGAACTCATGCTAGGCTGCTACGTATGGAGCTGAGCAAGACGGCAAACGCTCCGCTTATGCTGGAAGGCGTCCGCAAAATCATCGGCGACGCAGGCGTCAGTCGGCTTGTCACAGAAATGGGTGAGCTGCTGGTAGTCGATATCGATCCCCTTGCTACGGAGGAAGATATCATTGCTGCCCTCGATGATAAGATTGGCGCAAGTGCTGGAGTTGTTTCTGCCAACATTTGGGAACTACCGGATGGTTCGAAGCGAGCACGCATCCGGCTACCTGTGAAGTCGGCTCGGCAGTTGGAAGGACTTAAACTGTTCCTGTGCGACTGTGTGAGCAAGGTTCGAGCAGCCCCACCAACGCCTCCAGAGCGACAGCGCTGTTTCCGCTGTCTGGAGATGGGCCACATCGCCTCGAACTGCCGTTCCACCGCAGATCGACAGAATCTGTGCATCCGCTGTGGGCTTACCGGACACAAAGCACGATCCTGCCAGAATGAGGCAAAGTGCGCACTGTGCGGTGGCGCTCACCACATAGGCCACAGCGAATGTGCTCGTTCGGCCCAACGATGTTCCCGGCCCTGAAAGTTCTGCAGGCGAACCTGGGCCATGGCCGTGATGCCCAGAACCTGGTGCTGCAAGCTGCCAGAGAGGAGAAAGCAGACGTGCTCATTCTCTCTGATGTTCTGCGCCCACCTGAAAACAACGGCCGGTGGGCATTCAGCAGCTGCAAGGCGGTAGCGGTGGTAGCTGTCGGTGAGCTACCAATACAGCGGGTGTGGTGCAGTGAAGCTCAGGGGTTGGTTGCAGCGCAGATCGGCGGAGTGGTTTTCATCAGCTGCTATGCTCCACCAAGCCTTAACCTCGCAGAGTTCGAGCGCTTCTTGGAAGCAATAGAACTCGAAGGCTTCTCCCACCCTCAAGTCGTCGTCGCCGGCGATTTTAACGCCAGACATGAGGAGTGGGGCAGCCCGAGGACTTGCGACCGCGGGGAAGAGCTGCACGGAATGGTGGAGCAGCTTGGCCTAATCGTGATTAATCAAGGTCGGGAATACACGTTTGATGGCAACGGGGTGGCTCTCCCGAGTATAGTGGATGTGGCATTCGCGAGCCCGTCGATCGCTCGCCCTGACACCTGGGTTGTTAGCACAAGATACACCGCGTCAGACCACCGCTATGTTCTCTACACCGTGGGAGGAACACCAGCATCGCCCGAGCAGCTGCAGGACCAGCAGCAGCCAGCGCAACAGTCCTCTGCGCAGCAGCAGCAGTCACTTCAGCAGCAGCAGCAGCAACAGCAGCCATCGCAACAGCAGCAGCAGCAACATCAGCGGCAACCGTCATCGCGGCAGGGTGCTTCCGCTAGCCAGAGGCGTGTGCGTCACGCTGGCCGTAGATGGAAGACCTCGCAGTTTTCTCCTTCCTCATTCCTCGAGGCGCTGTTCGCTGCGGACTTTGTCCAACGCGCATCGACCCAGGAGGGTATGATCGCAGCCATGTTGAAGGCCTGCGACGAGACGATGCAACGGGTTACCCGAGTGCACCAAGACCCGCACCGTAACACATTTTGGTGGTCTCCCCTCCTGGCTCGCCTGAGGAACAACTGCGAGGTTGCCCGTGACCGGATGCTGCAGACGGCTGACTTGGAGGAGCGCAGCATAGCAGCAGCTGAGCACAGGACAGCAAGGGCGGAGCTCAGTAGAGCAATTCGAGCTAGCAAGCGGAACTTGTTCCAGGAGCTGATCGAAATTGCAGAAGAGAATGCGTTCGGGGCAGGATACCGTGTCGTCATGTCCCGGCTCCGGGGCAGTCGGACGCCTTCAGAAGCGGACCGGGTCGTCCTCGAACGCATTGTGTCCGACCTCTTCCCTGAGCATCCGCCCTGTGACTGGTCGCAGCTGAGCAACGTTGGAAGCGTCGAGGGAGCAACAACAACGGCGGGAATTGCACCGGTAACGGACGACGAGCTGCTGCTCATCGCGAGCCAGATGGCAAATCGCAAAGCACCAGGGCTCGATGGCATCCCGAATGCGGCAGTGAAGACGGCCATCATGTTGTTCCCGGAGGTCTTCCGGGTCCTGTACCAGGATTGCCTCAACCGCGCTTCGTTTCCGGCGCAGTGGAAGAGGCAACGACTGGTGTTGCTGCCGAAGCAGGGGAAGCCTCCGGGAGAGAGCAGCTCGTACCGACCCCTCTGCATGCTCGACGCACTGGGGAAGGTACTTGAGCGCCTCATCCTGAATCGCCTCAATGAACATCTCGAGGAGCCGTCTTCACCCCGACTGTCGGACCGGCAGTTCGGATTTCGTCGAGGGCGGTCGACAGTGAGCGCCATCCAGCGGGTTGTTGAGGCCGGCCGTACCGCCATGTCGTTCCGGCGAACGAACGACCGGGATAACCGTTTCTTGCTTGTGGTGGCGTTGGACGTGAAGAACGCGTTCAACACGGCCAGCTGGCAATCCATTGCCAGCGCCCTTCAGGCAAAAGGTGTTCCCGTCGGCCTCCAACGGATGCTTCGAAGCTACTTCGAGGATCGTGTGCTGTACTTTGACACGAGCGAAGGCCCCGCCGTACGGCATGTAACCGCCGGTGTTCCACAGGGGTCCATCCTGGGCCCAACTCTGTGGAACATCATGTATGACGGGGTGCTGGATGTGCCGCTACCTCCCGACGTCGAAGTCATCGGATACGCGGACGATCTGGCGCTGTTGGTACCTGCTACCACCACGGACGAGGTTCGCGCGAGAGCAGAGGAGGCCGTTGACCAGGTCCAACGTTGGATGCAACAGCACGGTCTGGAGCTGGCCCCAGCCAAGACTGAAGCCGTCCTGATCTCAAGCAAGAAGACTCCGCCGCAGGTGACATTTCGCGTCGGTGACGTGGAAGTCCAGTCTTCTAGGAGCATCAGGTACTTGGGCGTGCAGCTCCAAGATCACCTGAAATGGCGAGATCACGTCACGAAAGTCTCCGAAAAGGCGTCGCGCGTGGTGGCAGCTGTAACGCGCCTCATGCAAAACCACAGCGGCCCCAGGACGGCCAAGTCAAGGCTGCTGGCGTATGTGGCAGAATCGGTGTTGCGGTATGCTGCTCCCGTCTGGGCTGAGGCAACTCAGGTGCGAGAGTGCCGACGGATGCTGCAACGAGTTCAGCGAAAAGCAGCCATCAGGGTGGCACGGGCATTCCGTACCGTCAGGTATGAGACGGCCACCCTACTCGCTGGACTCGTACCGATATGCCACCTCATCAACGAGGATGCTCGGGTTCACCAACAACTCCTTGCTCCAGACCGTGCTGCAACGAGGGAGGACATCCGGGCGACGGAGCGGCAGAACACCATCGACTGCTGGCAGGAGGAATGGGATGCCGACGCACTGCAACAGGATGCTAGCCGGCACACGCGGTGGACGCACCGTGTAATTCCATCGGTCGGCGACTGGCAGTCTAGGAAACATGGAGATATGACTTTCCATCTGGCACAGGTTTTGTCCGGACACGGATTTTTCCGTGACTACTTGTGCCACAATGGATTCACGTCGTCCCCAGACTGCCAGTTGTGCGTCGGCGTCCCAGAGACGGCGGAGCACGCCTTCTTCGAGTGCCCACGCTTTGCGGCAGTTCGACAGGAGCTACTCGGCGAGGGAGGTCCGGACCCTGTCTGTCCGGACACCCTCCAGCGGCACTTGTTGCGCGACGCCGATAGCTGGAGTCGTATCTGCGAAGCCGCGAAGCGAATAACGGCCCAACTGCAGCGAGCGTGGGACGAGGAGCGGGCAGCATTGGCTGTTAACGTCATCGAGCGTCAGGACGAAGACGCAGCAGAGCTGGAGGCCCAACGCGCGGAAGTGCGGCGGGCCCGTAACGAGCGACGCAACGCC
>NC_064600.1:28057769-28070269 GCF_943734735.2 Anopheles gambiae | reverse complement strand
AGTTGACCTTCAATCCGAACTGGCACTCTGCGGCGTGGAGGCAGTTGCGCGACCACTCCTATCCCAAACCAACAAAGCAAGGTGTATCCTACGTGCTCGGTACAAGCACACCACGACGGGACACATTGAACGGTTCAGCGATCTCTCTGCACTAGTGGAAGAACTCCAACGTGATACGGGAGACTTTGCTACAGCGGCTTCTCTGCACTTCTGGGCTACCACCTTGTGACGGGAGACATTGCTAGCGGTCACTCTGCACTAGTGATGGTACACCACCGTGATACGGGAGACATTGCTAACGGCCACTCTGCACAGGTGCCAATACCACCTTGTGACGGGAAACATTGCTAGGAACCGATCGGCATCTCTGCGCGATTACTTGACGCACACCCAACTAAGTCAACTGTTGGACTTTTTCGTAATCACGGCGGGACACATTGAACGAGCTCTAACGGATCTCTGCACGCATGGAACATGGTGGCGGGAATCATTGCTAGAACCGAACGGCGCCTCTGCGCGATGTACAAACAAGCTCAACAGGAACCTCGTATCGGCTGCCGAGCCGGAGCCCGAACAACTTGGACTTTCACCTCTAATTTATATCAACTCACCACTCCCCGAGGGATCCGCAGAATTGCTTCTGGGTCCCGTATCGTTATTTGCGATTCGTGTTTGCATTACACTACATTGAACTATTCCAACTTGTTTATCCGCATGGCGAACATTTGCTGCATTGAACATTTAAGTTCCACTTCGCTCTCCCCTACGTGGGTCTGAGCTTCGCTCTCAGGGAAAAAATATGCCACATTTGGTAGGGAAACCCGGTTTCATCACGCTATGTGCCCTGCACCACCAGCTTAGCGTGAATGCTTCGAGTTTCCCTAAGAAGTTCGATTGGTCTTGCAGAGTTTAAAGACAACGAAGCTTAGTTTCAAGCAATGATTTAATATACGCGTATTAAAAACCCTTAACTGTTACAACTTTTATGCTTGAAACCATCGCAACGAAGTCTTTGGGTCCGTAGACCCGTGATGTACTGCTCCAGGAAACGTTTTGAAAGAGTGGAAACTCAAAATCATAGGTTAAGATCATCGGCAGAACCCACCAGACACCACTTTTGCTTCATAAGTTCGGCCTATAGTCATATGACGATTTTCATCGGGGAGGGGACGTATGACCCAAACGGGGGCTTATATGACCCACGGACACTGCAAACCATGCTCCTACGACTAAATAGAGGTTAAAACTACGATTTGGTGAAATCTTCATTTTTGACCTCGAAGCAAGGTACCTTCCCTATAGTAGGCAATGAGTAAATGATCATAATCCCAGGAGGGCAAAAAATGGGAACCCGAGAGGAAAGCGCTGTTGGCGCGCCTAAGCTAGTGGCCCGTAGAGTAAAAAGGGTACCCCCAACAAAGTTGTCGTTTGACGTTCTGGTTGCACTTTTTATCATCTAAAATCAGTTTTCTACACGTTTTGAGGGGTTTTAGCAAAAAAAAAAATTTCGACTACTCGAGCTCTCTGGCCCGTTCGGTGCACATTTTTGAAAAAAGCTAGGGAGCTGCCCCTAGGTTCGGGGTGTCACAAAATGTTGAAAAGTGGTCGAAAAACCACTATCCAGAATCGGATGTAGAATCGTTAGACGAACTTAAAATTGTTCTACGACACCCATCTGCGACGTTTAGTATTCGAGTTATGGCCCGTACCAGGTCTGACCGAGCAATTTTTGTTCCGCGCACTTTGTGCACCGTACACTTTGATGTTTGTATGAAAAAGTACCCTACCTAGGGACGCGTAGAGCAAATTTGTACCCCCGGGCATGTTGTCGATTGACATTCTGGTTGCACTTTTCATCATCTAGGGTGCGTTCCTGACACGTTTTGAGGGGTTTTAGCAAAAAAAAAATTTTCGACTACTCGAGCTCTCTGGCCCGTTCGGTGCACATTTTTGAAAAAAGCTAGGGAGCTGCCCCTAGGTTCGGGGTGTCACAAAATGTTGAAAAGTGGTCGAAAAACCACTATCCAGAATCGGATGTAGAATCATTAGACGAACTTAAAATTGTTCTACGACACCCATCTGCGACGTTTAGTATTCGAGATATATAACACTTTGTAGGTCTGACCGAGCAATTTTTGTTCCGCGCACTTTGTGCACCGTACACTTTGATGTTTGTATGAAAAAGTACCCTACCTAGGGACGCGTAGAGCAAATTTGTACCCCCGGGCATGTTGTCGATTGACATTCTGGTTGCACTTTTCATCATCTAGGGTGCGTTCCTGACACGTTTTGAGGGGTTTTAGCAAAAAAAAAATTTTCGACTACTCGAGCTCTCTGGCCCGTTCGGTGCACATTTTTAAAAAAAGCTAGGGAGCTGCCCCTAGGTTCGGGGTGTCACAAAATGTTGAAAAGTGGTCGAAAAACCACTATCCAGAATCGGATGTAGAATCGTTAGACGAACTTAAAATTGTTCTACGACACCCATCTGCGACGTTTAGTATTCGAGTTATGGCCCGTACCAGGTCTGACCGAGCAATTTTTGTTCCGCGCACTTTGTGCACCGTACACTTTGATGTTTGTATGAAAAAGTACCCTACCTAGGGACGCGTATCGCAAATTTGTACCCCCGGGCATGTTGTCGATTGACATTCTGGTTGCACTTTTCATCATCTAGGGTGCGTTCCTGACACGTTTTGAGGGGTTTTAGCAAAAAAAAAATTTTCGACTACTCGAGCTCTCTGGCCCGTTCGGTGCACATTTTTGAAAAAAGCTAGGGAGCTGCCCCTAGGTTCGGGGTGTCACAAAATGTTGAAAAGTGGTCGAAAAACCACTATCCAGAATCGGATGTAGAATCGTTAGACGAACTTAAAATTGTTCTACGACACCCATCTACGACGTTTAGTATTCGAGATATAGCACTTTGTAGGTCTGACCGAGCAATTTTGTACAAAAATGTATGGTGAACATGTAATTCATTAAATAACATTGACTTGCATCGTGCCCTACTTCATCGGCACAGCTGTTATTGACTATCTTTAGTGGAAATGGATTGAGTTTGACCATTTTAAGCCCATTTCCTATGCCGTGCACCAACATTGTGTACCGATCAGGGAAAGTACGCTACGTACGCGTTCATGGATGTCGATGTTGGTACAAGTTGCCGGTCGGGATAGCCGTGCACCAAAACTGTGTACCGATCAGGGAAAGTACAAGACGGAGGGTGCAGCTCGAGCGTACGCGTTCATAGATGTCCATGTTGGTACACTTGCACCAAAATTGTGTACCAATCAGGGAAAGTACAACACGGAGGGCGCAGCCCGGGCGTACGCGATCATGGATGTCCATGTTGATACAATCTACGTGTACGTTCTTAGTTTTTGTATCAAAAGTTGCAATTAAGTGCTTGTATGCTTAAAATGCTTATCTCAACCGGTCACCTTTTGGCCTGTCCTTTTATAACAGAAACCTAGAAAGATACTCGATATTTTTGTGTTGTTCCATTAGCCCGGGACGACGAAATGAGCTATGTGCACATCGTGCAGAAAACTGTCTTCGCCACGCATGTTTTTGTCTATCCACTCATATAATCACCCACATTTGTGTTCAACACGGACGGCGCAGCCCGAGCGAACGCGTTAATGTTTATGTTTGTACACACTGCTTGTACGATTCTAGGATTTGGTAATTGCGTCACAGTGCCCGACCGTCGCGGACACCATTCTTGGACAGAAGTCCTAGTACGTAGAGTACTTTCCCTAGGTATGTGCTCGTTCGTGACTATCGTTGCGTGCTTACGGACACGCTTGGGTATGTTTACCATACAAGGTTTACTAGGGAAACCTGGGAAGGACGCTTGCCCTCCCGTCGCGGACACCATTCTTGGAAAGAAGTCCTAGTACGTAGCGTTCCTTATTTTACTTGATCAGTTTGTAATGCATTCGCTTTGTTCCATCGACTTCTGCTACTGCTCACTAAGGGGTGTTCGTTTGCGATGTGTACGATAAGCAACTGTCTATCCTAACCAGCAGTTAATCAACACTTTTCACCCAAGTCATAGGAACATAGAGTACTTTTCCTAATCGGTACACAATTTTGGTGCACCTCTAACCTGGCCGGCACTTTATCGTTACGTTTTGTGCATAACCTAGGGACGTGGTGTAAGTTTCATGATTTTTATGTTTGATTCGGTTTATTATGATTGAAAACTACGCTACGTCCCAGAAATTTGAACTCGACTACTTCCTCCATGTGGCGCCAAAAGCTACTGGGCAACGCCTAGCTAATGCCCCATTTGTACTTCAATTTGCATAATCAATTTTGAAAAATACGCTAAGTCCCAGAAATCTGAACTCGAATACTTTTGCCACGTGGCGCAAAAAAGCTACTGAGAAACGCCTAGCCTTTTACCCATTTATAATTTAGTTTTCGTTATTAGTTTTGAACAATACGCAAAGTTCCAAGAATCTGAACTCGAATACTTTTTACATGTGCCGCCAAAAGCTACTGAGCAACGCCTAGGTTGATACATTTTTGGTACATGGAGTGTATGCATGCAGGATTACTGCCGTGCTGGACCGAAAAATCGAACTTGCTACTAGAACGTAAAGTAATTCCCCTAGATAGGTGCTTTTGCATACCTCTGATCGACCACCATGCAACACGCGTAGCGACACGCGTAGCTAGGCTTGCCCAACCAAATTTCCTACTATAGCACCAAATTGCACACTTTCAGGGGTATAATTTGGTACCGTGTACCGTGCATGGTACAAGTATCAGCAGCTCAAGCAATTTATTTTGCATCGTGTTGCGGTTGCTGGTGCGTCGGGATAGGAGTATTTCGAGACTTTCGCCAAGCGTTGGTGCCATTTGGGGGATAATTAATGTTCTAGCCACAATAAACGTGCCACATAATGCCAATAAGGAAAAAGCCGTTTTCTAGGGACTTCCAGTCAAAATGTTTGCCATCAGCGCTTTCCTGTCGAGTTCAGGATCTGGGACTTAGCGTTTTTTTTTCACGATCCAATCCAACGACCAGATCGTGAATAAACAATTCATACAACAGTGCATCCCTTTAGAGAAGGAAAAAGCCGAATTCTAGGGAGCTCCAGTCCAAAAGGTTGTCATCAGCGCTCTCCTCTCGAGTTCAAGATTTGGGACTTAGCGTTTTTTTCGCGATCCAGCCAAAAGACCAGATCGTGAAATAAACAATTAATATAACTGTACTAGTACATCCCTTCAACTGAAGCAAGTGCACCATACATGACCCGTACGCCAATCATCCATGCACATGACACGTCAACTAAGTCAACACATGATACAACTTGGACAACTGACGGGTAAGTAGGTCATCTCGTACACGACGACACATCGACCAAACCAGGTCAACACGTCACATGCACAAGACATCCTACTACCAAGGCCGGCCACCTCGACACACGACGTGTTAACCGAACATGGTCAACAACACCATCATGTGCAAGGCAACCGGCCCAAACGGATTAACTTATACAACTTGTAACGAGCAGGTGTGTAAGCTTACTGGTTTGGTCGGCACGTTTCTCACATCAAGACAATCAAGTCGAGAACGAGGCACGCCGACAAGCTCACTAGTGTTACGTGTTCCGCTCCATACCGTGTCAAGTCACTCGTCTGACACGGAAGTAGCCAGCTCTTGTCCACTAGTGTAAAGGAACGGTCTCCAGACCAAGTCAAGTCACTCGTCTGACAAGGAAAGAGCACGCACCAAGCTTCACCAGAGCACGGCACCACGGTCCCCAGACCAAGATGGTTCGTTGCGCCATCGAGGAAGGGGCACGCGATCCCTTGCTACACTCAACTAAGTACACTCTTGCTCTCACAAAAGTATCCCCTGTGTCGACGTGGTCCCCAGACCAAGACGAGCTTGCGCACATCGAGGAAGGGGCACACGGACAAACCACCAAGCATGGGTCGCCTGAGAGGATCGATGCGAACGCATCTCTACAACTCGCAGCTCCCAGCCTGAAGTCCCGTCGTTTGCGGGCGGTTGATAGGTGTCGAAACTAGGTATATCCACGTTGGGCAGAGCTCAAGCCAACGGCGTTCCCAGTTACGGTACTAACACGTGCAGCGAACTCCACTCGTTGCGGCCTAGGTATAGCGGGATGAGACGCCGGGCTGCAGACGCAGACTCCAACGGATCTCAGAGGGTTGTTAGGCCCGCTAGCTTCCGAACACCTAATGGGTTTGAGAAGCGCTATCAGCTCGGATTGGCTACGACCTTAGAGGCGTTCAGGCATAATCCAGCGGACGTAGCGTCATACCAAAGTCCGGTCGGACTAGTATTGAGCCAGTGGTCCGTACCTGTGGTTCCTCTCGTACTGCACAGGAATTCCGTTAAGATAGCGACTATAAGCACACACCAGTAGGGTAAAACTAACCTGTCTCACGACGGTCTAAACCCAGCTCACGTTCCCTTGAAAGGGTGAACAATCCTACGCTTGGTGAATTTTGCTTCACAATGATAGGAAGAGCCGACATCGAAGGATCAAAAAGCCACGTCGCTATGAACGCTTGGCGGCCACAAGCCAGTTATCCCTGTAGTGTTCATCGAGTAGCCGTCGAGTGAAGACGGATGTAAACACGCTCCGACAGAGTTTCAGAAAAAAGTGTGTAAAACGGCCTCGGATCGCTCGGAAAGTGCTAAAAACGAGTTCAGAGCACCCGTTTTACCTTTAGACGGTGTTATTTACCTGAAAATCGGTGATTTTCTTGTAAAAGTGAAAAATCGTGTTTTTGTGTGTACGTGGGCCCCCCCCCGGTAGCACCTGATTTCCGGGTGTGGAATTTGGGAGCAAAATTTCGTGATATTGGTGCCGCAAACACTTGAATTTAAGTAAATTGACGGTTCTAAAGCGTTTGGAAGTGATTCTGCAACGATTCGTGCAGTAGAAAGCTGAAAAAAGTGTATGTGTTTTTTCCCCATACATTTTGTATGGGGAATTTAGTTATGAAAAAAACTCAGTGAAAACTGCACGGATTTTGTCCGGGTGTGTTTTGAAAGGTGCGCGTAGTGACACTCATAGTGAATCGAGCGAAAAAAGTGCGAAAATCGGTTAAAAAACGCGGAATTCAAAAGTGTCGGGGGTGCTACTGCTGGGGCACGTGTCCTCAGTAAAAACGAAAAAAACAGTAAATCGTGAATAACTCGGTGAGTTTTGGTCGGATTCGAGTGCGGTTTTCACCATTGTGCTTATCTTTGTGCAAACAATAAGAATCGACCAAAAAAACAGTGAAAATCGGGAAAAAAAATTTTGACATTTGGAAGTGACAGTTCAGTAATACCCATAGGACAAATTTGGCCGGGGCGCAATTCCCAAGGGGCAAAATTTGAATTTTCGGTCCGGTGACGGTTGGCGGCGGAACCGAAGGTGCCGAAAAATTGTCAAATTTGCAGGGGTGGTAGAGCAAGTAACGCCGACTACGGGAAAATTATTTTCCCCCCTCCCCCCCCCTCCCCCCTCCCCCCCAGAGGTCAGAATAGAGTAGGGCGCCCGATAAGAGTCGGATAAGGTCGAGGTCGCCCGAAAATTCTCATTTTTGGTAGGGTGGTAGAGCGTGACCCCAGCAGTCCGGGAAAATTATTTTCCCCGCTCCCACCCCCCCCCCTCCCAGTGAAAAATTTTATAAGTGTCAAAAAGTCGGAAAAGTGGTCCAAAAAGGGTGGAATTCCGGGTCGAGCCGTTTGGACGAGTGAACGTGCCGCGAAAATTTGGGAGTGGTGCGGAATAATTCCCCACGTGTGTGACGCACCCTCCTGAATTTTTCCCCACCCCCTTCCCCCTCCCCCCCGCCCACCAGGGGGGCACAAATTGGACCTTTTTCGCCCTGAACACCGGAGTTGAAGCGGAAACCGACATCATCGTGCAGCAGATCACCAGCTAGGCGGCGCAGAATCCCAGGGGTCATTCCGACCCCCTGGGTCATTCGACCCCCGGGGTCATCTCGACCCCCAGGGTCATTTTACCCCACCCATCGCGAACGTCGGTTATCGCGATGGAAGCACCCGGGAGATCGACCCGCTCGGGTGCTAGGGCGATGTCGGTGGACTGCCGCACCAGCTTGGCTCCCAGTTCCAAGCTGTTTGCGACCGAGCCTCGTGTTGCGCTGCCTCGGGTAAGCGCCACAGGCATCAACAAGCCCACTGCACAGCCAAAAGCTGCATCCGCGACACCGGCTCCGGAGCTCGAGTTGCTCAGAGCAACCATCCAACGCCTCGAGGAGCAGAATATCGCTATGAAGGAGCAAAACGCAAAACTCCTGGAGCAGATAACCGGCATGTGCCAACTGCTGCAGGAGGAAAAGGAGGAGGCAAAGCGCCGTGAGGAGAAGCTCGAGGCGCAGATGGAGAAGTTAGCCGCCGCACATCAACGCGACCGAGATGTGCTCAACTCTCTGTTGGCGGCAAAGGTTGGCGGCGGACAACCGTCATCTAGTCCGCGTCAACCACCAACTCCGTTGCCGCGCCGATCCTCTGCGCAACAGCAGCAGCAGCAACAACAACAACAGCGGAATCAGCACGAGCAGGAGCAGCCCCGCGCGTCGACGTCGCGCGTAGTCATGCCGCCGCACAGCGAGGCATCGACAGCCGTCCGCGAAGACGCTGTGCCGGAACTGACCTACAGCGAGGTCGTACGGCGTAGATATCGCGGCAAAGCTACGGGTAAGCCACGCTCCCAGCAGCAGCCGCAACAGCAGCAGCAGCAGCGTCAGCTACAGCGACAGGCAGTCGGTATCGCGCAGCATCAACAGCAGCAGCAGCAACGTCAGCCACAGCGACAGGCGGTCGCTGGCTCGCAGCAGCAACAGCAGGAGCGTATGCAGCAGCAGCAGCAGCTACAGCGTAAGCGAAAGCCGAGGCCTGACATCATCGAGGTGTCTCCCAGCGAAGGCGAAACCTGGGATGGCATTTACGACAAGGTGCGCAAAGCCATTCGTCTGGACGCGGCTCACAGCGAAATGAAAGGGCATATTAAGCAGGGCCGCCGAACTCATGCTAGGCTGCTACGTATGGAGCTGAGCAAGACGGCAAACGCTCCGCTTATGCTGGAAGGCGTCCGCAAAATCATCGGCGACGCAGGCGTCAGTCGGCTTGTCACAGAAATGGGTGAGCTGCTGGTAGTCGATATCGATCCCCTTGCTACGGAGGAAGATATCATTGCTGCCCTCGATGCTAAGATTGGCGCAAGTGCTGGAGTTGTTTCTGCCAGCATTTGGGAACTACCGGATGGTTCGAAGCGAGCACGCATCCGGCTACCTGTGAAGTCGGCTCGGCAGTTGGAAGGACATAAACTGTTCCTGTGCGACTGTGTGAGCAAGGTTCGAGCAGCCCCACCAACGCCTCCAGAGCGACAGCGCTGTTTCCGCTGTCTGGAGATGGGCCACATCGCCTCGAACTGCCGTTCCACCGCAGATCGGCAGAATCTGTGCATCCGCTGTGGGCTTACCGGACACAAAGCACGATCCTGCCAGAATGAGGCAAAGTGCGCACTGTGCGGTGGCGCTCACCACATAGGCCACAGCGAATGTGCTCGTTCGGCCCAACGATGTTCCCGGCCCTGAAAGTTCTGCAGGCGAACCTGGGCCATGGCCGTGATGCCCAGAACCTGGTGCTGCAAGCTGCCAGAGAGGAGAAAGCAGACGTGCTCATTCTCTCTGATGTTCTGCGCCCACCTGAAAACAACGGCCGGTGGGCATTCAGCAGCTGCAAGGCGGTAGCGGTGGTAGCTGTCGGTGAGCTACCAATACAGCGGGTGTGGTGCAGTGAAGCTCAGGGGTTGGTTGCAGCGCAGATCGGCGGAGTGGTTTTTATCAGCTGCTATGCTCCACCAAGCCTTAACCTCGCAGAGTTCGAGCGCTTCTTGGAAGCAATAGAACTCGAAGGCTTCTCCCACCCTCAAGTCGTCGTCGCCGGCGATTTTAACGCCAGACATGAGGAGTGGGGCAGCCCGAGGACTTGCGACCGCGGGGAAGAGCTGCACGGAATGGTGGAGCAGCTTGGCCTAATCGTGATTAATCAAGGTCGGGAATACACGTTTGTTGGCAACGGGGTGGCTCTCCCGAGTATAGTGGATGTGGCATTCGCGAGCCCGTCGATCGCTCGCCCTGACACCTGGGTTGTTAGCACAAGCTACACCGCGTCAGACCACCGCTATGTTCTCTACACCGTGGGTGGAACACCACCATCCCCCGAACAACTGCAGAACCATCAGCAGACAGCGCAGCAGTCGTCTCAGCAGCAACAGCAGCAGCAGCAACAGCAGTCCTTACAACAGCAGCAGTTATCACAACAGCAACAGCAGCAACGACAGCGGCAACCATCGTCGCAGCAGGGTGATTCCTCAAGCCAGAGGCGTGTGCGTCACGCTGGCCGCCGATGGAAAACCTCGCAGTTTTCTCCTTCCTCATTCCTCGAGGCGCTGTTCGCTGCGGACTTTGTCCAACGCGCAACGAGCCAGGAGGGTATGATCGCAGCCATGCTCAAGGCCTGCGACGAGACGATGCAACGGGTTACCCGAGTGCACCAAGACCCGCATCGGAACATCTTTTGGTGGTCTCCCCTCCTGGCTCGACTGAGGAACAATTGCGAGGTTGCCCGTGACCGGTTGCTGCAGACGGCTGACTTGGAGGAGCGCAGCATAGCAGCAGCTGAGCACAGGACAGCAAGGGCGGAGCTCAGTAGAGCAATTCGAGCTAGCAAGCGGAACTTGTTCCAGGAGCTGATCGAAATTGCAGAAGAGAATGCGTTCGGGGCAGGATACCGTGTCGTCATGTCCCGGCTCCGGGGCAGTCGGACGCCTTCAGAAGCGGACCGGGTCGTCCTCGAACGCATTGTATCCGACCTCTTCCCTGAGCATCCGCCCTGCGACTGGTCGCAGCTGAGCAACGTTGGAAGCGTCGAGGGAGCAACAACAACGGCGGGAATTGCACCGGTAACGGACGACGAGCTGCTGCTCATCGCGAGCCAGATGGCAAATCACAAAGCACCAGGGCTCGATGGCATCCCGAATGCGGCAGTGCAGACGGCCATCATGTTGTTCCCGGAGGTCTTCCGGGTCCTGTACCAGGATTGCCTCAACCGCGCTTCGTTTCCGGCGCAGTGGAAGAGGCAACGACTGGTGTTGCTGCCGAAGCAGGGGAAGCCTCCGGGAGAGAGCAGCTCGTACCGACCCCTCTGCATGCTCGACGCACTGGGGAAGGTACTTGAGCGCCTCATCCTGAATCGCCTCAATGAACATCTCGAGGAGCCGTCTTCACCCCGACTGTCGGACCGGCAGTTCGGATTTCGTCGAGGGCGGTCGACAGTGAGCGCCATCCAGCGGGTTGTTGAGGCCGGCCGTACCGCCATGTCGTTCCGGCGAACGAACGGCCGGGATAACCGTTTCTTGCTTGTGGTGGCGTTGGACGTGAAGAACGCGTTCAACACGGCCAGCTGGCAATCCATTGCCAGCGCCCTTCAGGCAAAAGGTGTTCCCGTCGGCCTCCAACGGATGCTTCGAAGCTACTTCGAGGATCGTGTGCTGTACTTTGACACGAGCGAAGGCCCCGCCGTACGGCATGTAACCGCCGGTGTTCCACAGGGGTCCATCCTGGGCCCAACTCTGTGGAACATCATGTATGACGGGGTGCTGGATGTGCCGCTACCTCCCGACGTCGAAGTCATCGGATACGCGGACGATCTGGCGCTGTTGGTACCTGCTACCACCACGGACGAGGTTCGCGCGAGAGCAGAGGAGGCCGTTGACCAGGTCCAACGTTGGATGCAACAGCACGGTCTGGAGCTGGCCCCAGCCAAGACTGAAGCCGTCCTGATCTCAAGCAAGAAGACTCCGCCGCAGGTGACATTTCGCGTCGGTGACGTGGAAGTCCAGTCTTCTAGGAGCATCAGGTACTTGGGCGTGCAGCTCCAAGATCACCTGAAATGGCGAGATCACGTCACGAAAGTCTCCGAAAAGGCGTCGCGCGTGGTGGCAGCTGTAACGCGCCTCATGCAAAACCACAGCGGCCCCAGGACGGCCAAGTCAAGGCTGCTGGCGTATGTGGCAGAATCGGTGTTGCGGTATGCTGCTCCCGTCTGGGCTGAGGCAACTCAGGTGCGAGAGTGCCGACGGATGCTGCAACGAGTTCAGCGAAAAGCAGCCATCAGGGTGGCACGGGCATTCCGTACCGTCAGGTATGAGACGGCCACCCTACTCGCTGGACTCGTACCGATATGCCACCTCATCAACGAGGATGCTCGGGTTCACCAACAACTCCTTGCTCCAGACCGTGCTGCAACGAGGGAGGACATCCGGGCGACGGAGCGGCAGAACACCATCGACTGCTGGCAGGAGGAATGGGATGCCGACGCACTGCAACAGGATGCTAGCCGGCACACGCGGTGGACGCACCGTGTAATTCCATCGGTCGGCGACTGGCAGTCTAGGAAACATGGAGATATGACTTTCCATCTGGCACAGGTT
>NC_064600.1:28020269-28050269 GCF_943734735.2 Anopheles gambiae | reverse complement strand
CCGTTGGCGCCACTCGATAGACTGCACAAGCAGGCAACGTCGGATGCATTGCACACGGCTAGCGGATCTCTCTGCACTGCGTCGGGTGTCCCAACGTATGTCTGGAGACATTGCTATGCCGGTACGGCACTCTGCGCACTCTTTCTTGTCCTCTTCGAGTGACGGGCCTCTAAGCGGGGTTGTATGCCGGTACGACACATCGACTGGTACATTGCACGCACTAACGATCTCTCTGCACTGCATGGAACTCATGCGTAACCACCGTGACGGGAGACTTTGCTAGTACGCACGATACTCTGCGCATGTGTACATGCTTTACAACCCAGCCAACTTGAGCACCTAGGGGAAGTTGTGATGCCATCTGAACACCCACCGACTGATGCATTGAACGGCTAAAGTTGACCTTCAATCCGAACTGGCACTCTGCGGCGTGGAGGCAGTTGCGCGACCACTCCTATCCCAAACCAACAAAGCAAGGTGTATCCTACGTGCTCGGTACAAGCACACCACGACGGGACACATTGAACGGTTCAGCGATCTCTCTGCACTAGTGGAAGAACTCCAACGTGATACGGGAGACTTTGCTACAGCGGCTTCTCTGCACTTCTGGGCTACCACCTTGTGACGGGAGACATTGCTAGCGGTCACTCTGCACTAGTGATGGTACACCACCGTGATACGGGAGACATTGCTAACGGCCACTCTGCACAGGTGCCAATACCACCTTGTGACGGGAAACATTGCTAGGAACCGATCGGCATCTCTGCGCGATTACTTGACGCACACCCAACTAAGTCAACTGTTGGACTTTTTCGTAATCACGGCGGGACACATTGAACGAGCTCTAACGGATCTCTGCACGCATGGAACATGGTGGCGGGAATCATTGCTAGAACCGAACGGCGCCTCTGCGCGATGTACAAACAAGCTCAACAGGAACCTCGTATCGGCTGCCGAGCCGGAGCCCGAACAACTTGGACTTTCACCTCTAATTTATATCAACTCACCACTCCCCGAGGGATCCGCAGAATTGCTTCTGGGTCCCGTATCGTTATTTGCGATTCGTGTTTGCATTACACTACATTGAACTATTCCAACTTGTTTATCCGCATGGCGAACATTTGCTGCATTGAACATTTAAGTTCCACTTCGCTCTCCCCTACGTGGGTCTGAGCTTCGCTCTCAGGGAAAAAATATGCCACATTTGGTAGGGAAACCCGGTTTCATCACGCTATGTGCCCTGCACCACCAGCTTAGCGTGAATGCTTCGAGTTTCCCTAAGAAGTTCGATTGGTCTTGCAGAGTTTAAAGACAACGAAGCTTAGTTTCAAGCAATGATTTAATATACGCGTATTAAAAACCCTTAACTGTTACAACTTTTATGCTTGAAACCATCGCAACGAAGTCTTTGGGTCCGTAGACCCGTGATGTACTGCTCCAGGAAACGTTTTGAAAGAGTGGAAACTCAAAATCATAGGTTAAGATCATCGGCAGAACCCACCAGACACCACTTTTGCTTCATAAGTTCGGCCTATAGTCATATGACGATTTTCATCGGGGAGGGGACGTATGACCCAAACGGGGGCTTATATGACCCACGGACACTGCAAACCATGCTCCTACGACTAAATAGAGGTTAAAACTACGATTTGGTGAAATCTTCATTTTTGACCTCGAAGCAAGGTACCTTCCCTATAGTAGGCAATGAGTAAATGATCATAATCCCAGGAGGGCAAAAAATGGGAACCCGAGAGGAAAGCGCTGTTGGCGCGCCTAAGCTAGTGGCCCGTAGAGTAAAAAGGGTACCCCCAACAAAGTTGTCGTTTGACGTTCTGGTTGCACTTTTTATCATCTAAAATCAGTTTTCTACACGTTTTGAGGGGTTTTAGCAAAAAAAAAAATTTCGACTACTCGAGCTCTCTGGCCCGTTCGGTGCACATTTTTGAAAAAAGCTAGGGAGCTGCCCCTAGGTTCGGGGTGTCACAAAATGTTGAAAAGTGGTCGAAAAACCACTATCCAGAATCGGATGTAGAATCATTAGACGAACTTAAAATTGTTCTACGACACCCATCTGCGACGTTTAGTATTCGAGTTATGGCCCGTACCAGGTCTGACCGAGCAATTTTTGTTCCGCGCACTTTGTGCACCGTACACGTTGATGTTTGTATGAAAAAGTACCCTACCTAGGGACGCGTAGAGCAAATTTGTACCCCCGGGCATGTTGTCGATTGACATTCTGGTTGCACTTTTCATCATCTAGGGTGCGTTCCTGACACGTTTTGAGGGGTTTTAGCAAAAAAAAAATTTTCGACTACTCGAGCTCTCTGGCCCGTTCGGTGCACATTTTTGAAAAAAGCTAGGGAGCTGCCCCTAGGTTCGGGGTGTCACAAAATGTTGAAAAGTGGTCGAAAAACCACTATCCAGAATCGGATGTAGAATCATTAGACGAACTTAAAATTGTTCTACGACACCCATCTGCGACGTTTAGTATTCGAGATATATAACACTTTGTAGGTCTGACCGAGCAATTTTTGTTCCGCGCACTTTGTGCACCGTACACTTTGATGTTTGTATGAAAAAGTACCCTACCTAGGGACGCGTAGAGCAAATTTGTACCCCCGGGCATGTTGTCGATTGACATTCTGGTTGCACTTTTCATCATCTAGGGTGCGTTCCTGACACGTTTTGAGGGGTTTTAGCAAAAAAAAAATTTTCGACTACTCGAGCTCTCTGGCCCGTTCGGTGCACATTTTTGAAAAAAGCTAGGGAGCTGCCCCTAGGTTCGGGGTGTCACAAAATGTTGAAAAGTGGTCGAAAAACCACTATCCAGAATCGGATGTAGAATCATTAGACGAACTTAAAATTGTTCTACGACACCCATCTGCGACGTTTAGTATTCGAGTTATGGCCCGTACCAGGTCTGACCGAGCAATTTTTGTTCCGCGCACTTTGTGCACCGTACACGTTGATGTTTGTATGAAAAAGTACCCTACCTAGGGACGCGTATAGCAAATTTGTACCCCCGGGCATGTTGTCGATTGACATTCTGGTTGCACTTTTCATCATCTAGGGTGCGTTCCTGACACGTTTTGAGGGGTTTTAGCAAAAAAAAAATTTTCGACTACTCGAGCTCTCTGGCCCGTTCGGTGCACATTTTTGAAAAAAGCTAGGGAGCTGCCCCTAGGTTCGGGGTGTCACAAA
Source organism: Anopheles gambiae (assembly GCF_943734735.2). Taxonomy (NCBI): domain Eukaryota; kingdom Metazoa; phylum Arthropoda; class Insecta; order Diptera; family Culicidae; genus Anopheles; species Anopheles gambiae. The sequence goes on along the minus strand of NC_064600.1, from coordinate 28,047,068 downwards.
ATGTTGAAAAGTGGTCGTAAAACCACTATCCAGAATCGGATGTAGAATCATTAGACGAACTTAAAATTGTTCTACGACACCCATCTGCGACGTTTAGTATTCGAGATATGGCCCGTCCTAGGTCTGACCGAGCAATTTTTGTTCCGCGCACTTTGTGCACCGTACACTTTGATGTTTGTATGAAAAAGTACCCTACCTAGGGACGCGTAGAGCAAATTTGTACCCCCGGGCATGTTGTCGATTGACATTCTGGTTGCACTTTTCATCATCTAGGGTGCGTTCCTGACACGTTTTGAGGGGTTTTAGCAAAAAAAAATTTTTCGACTACTCGAGCTCTCTGGCCCGTTCGGTGCACATTTTTGAAAAAAGCTAGGGAGCTGCCCCTAGGTTCGAGGTGTCACAAAATGTTGAAAAGTGGTCGAAAAACCACTATCCAGAATCGGATGTAGAATCATTAGACGAACTTAAAATTGTTCTACGACACCCATCTGCGACGTTTAGTATTCGAGTTATGGCCCGTACCAGGTCTGACCGAGCAATTTTTGTTCCGCGCACTTTGTGCACCGTACACTTTGATGTTTGTATGAAAAAGTACCCTACCTAGGGACGCGTAGAGCAAATTTGTACCCCCGGGCATGTTGTCGATTGACATTCTGGTTGCACTTTTCATCATCTAGGGTGCGTTCCTGACACGTTTTGAGGGGTTTTAGCAAAAAAAAAATTTTCGACTACTCGAGCTCTCTGGCCCGTTCGGTGCACATTTTTGAAAAAAGCTAGGGAGCTGCCCCTAGGTTCGGGGTGTCACAAAATGTTGAAAAGTGGTCGAAAAACCACTATCCAGAATCGGATGTAGAATCATTAGACGAACTTAAAATTGTTCTACGACACCCATCTGCGACGTTTAGTATTCGAGATATATAACACTTTGTAGGTCTGACCGAGCAATTTTTGTTCCGCGCACTTTGTGCACCGTACACTTTGATGTTTGTATGAAAAAGTACCCTACCTAGGGACGCGTAGAGCAAATTTGTACCCCCGGGCATGTTGTCGATTGACATTCTGGTTGCACTTTTCATCATCTAGGGTGCGTTCCTGACACGTTTTGAGGGGTTTTAGCAAAAAAAAAATTTTCGACTACTCGAGCTCTCTGGCCCGTTCGGTGCACATTTTTGAAAAAAGCTAGGGAGCTGCCCCTAGGTTCGGGGTGTCACAAAATGTTGAAAAGTGGTCGAAAAACCACTATCCAGAATCGGATGTAGAATCATTAGACGAACTTAAAATTGTTCTACGACACCCATCTGCGACGTTTAGTATTCGAGTTATGGCCCGTACCAGGTCTGACCGAGCAATTTTTGTTCCGCGCACTTTGTGCACCGTACACGTTGATGTTTGTATGAAAAAGTACCCTACCTAGGGACGCGTATAGCAAATTTGTACCCCCGGGCATGTTGTCGATTGACATTCTGGTTGCACTTTTCATCATCTAGGGTGCGTTCCTGACACGTTTTGAGGGGTTTTAGCAAAAAAAAAATTTTCGACTACTCGAGCTCTCTGGCCCGTTCGGTGCACATTTTTGAAAAAAGCTAGGGAGCTGCCCCTAGGTTCGGGGTGTCACAAAATGTTGAAAAGTGGTCGTAAAACCACTATCCAGAATCGGATGTAGAATCATTAGACGAACTTAAAATTGTTCTACGACACCCATCTGCGACGTTTAGTATTCGAGATATGGCCCGTCCTAGGTCTGACCGAGCAATTTTTGTTCCGCGCACTTTGTGCACCGTACACTTTGATGTTTGTATGAAAAAGTACCCTACCTAGGGACGCGTAGAGCAAATTTGTACCCCCGGGCATGTTGTCGATTGACATTCTGGTTGCACTTTTCATCATCTAGGGTGCGTTCCTGACACGTTTTGAGGGGTTTTAGCAAAAAAAAATTTTTCGACTACTCGAGCTCTCTGGCCCGTTCGGTGCACATTTTTGAAAAAAGCTAGGGAGCTGCCCCTAGGTTCGAGGTGTCACAAAATGTTGAAAAGTGGTCGAAAAACCACTATCCAGAATCGGATGTAGAATCATTAGACGAACTTAAAATTGTTCTACGACACCCATCTGCGACGTTTAGTATTCGAGTTATGGCCCGTACCAGGTCTGACCGAGCAATTTTTGTTCCGCGCACTTTGTGCACCGTACACTTTGATGTTTGTATGAAAAAGTACCCTACCTAGGGACGCGTAGAGCAAATTTGTACCCCCGGGCATGTTGTCGATTGACATTCTGGTTGCACTTTTCATCATCTAGGGTGCGTTCCTGACACGTTTTGAGGGGTTTTAGCAAAAAAAATTTTTTCGACTACTCGAGCTCTCTGGCCCGTTCGGTGCACATTTTTGAAAAAAGCTAGGGAGCTGCCCCTAGGTTCGGGGTGTCACAAAATGTTGAAAAGTGGTCGTAAAACCACTATCCAGAATCGGATGTAGAATCATTAGACGAACTTAAAATTGTTCTACGACACCCATCTGCGACGTTTAGTATTCGAGTTATGGCCCGTACCAGGTCTGACCGAGCAATTTTTGTTCCGCGCACTTTGTGCACCGTACACTTTGATGTTTGTATGAAAAAGTACCCTACCTAGGGACGCGTAGAGCAAATTTGTACCCCCGGGCATGTTGTCGATTGACATTCTGGTTGCACTTTTCATCATCTAGGGTGCGTTCCTGACACGTTTTGAGGGGTTTTAGCAAAAAAAATTTTTTCGACTACTCGAGCTCTCTGGCCCGTTCGGTGCACATTTTTGAAAAAAGCTAGGGAGCTGCCCCTAGGTTCGGGGTGTCACAAAATGTTGAAAAGTGGTCGTAAAACCACTATCCAGAATCGGATGTAGAATCATTAGACGAACTTAAAATTGTTCTACGACACCCATCTGCGACGTTTAGTATTCGAGTTATGGCCCGTACCAGGTCTGACCGAGCAATTTTTGTTCCGCGCACTTTGTGCACCGTACACTTTGATGTTTGTATGAAAAAGTACCCTACCTAGGGACGCGTAGAGCAAATTTGTACCCCCGGGCATGTTGTCGATTGTCATTCTGGTTGCACTTTTCATCATCTAGGGTGCGTTCCTGACACGTTTTGAGGGGTATTAGCAAAAAAAAAATGTTTCGACTACTCGAGCTTTCTGGCCCGTTCGGTGCACATTTTTGAAAAAAGCTAGGGAGCTGCCCCTAGGTTCGGGGTGTCACAAAATGTTGAAAAGTGGTCGTAAAACCACTATCCAGAATCGGATGTAGAATCGTTAGACGAACTTAAAATTGTTCTACGACACCCATCTGCGACGTTTAGTATTCGAGTTATGGCCCGTACCAGGTCTGACCGAGCAATTTTTGTTCCGCGCACTTTGTGCACCGTACACTTTGATGTTTGTATGAAAAAGTACCCTACCTAGGGACGCGTAGAGCAAATTTGTACCCCCGGGCATGTTGTCGATTGACATTCTGGTTGCACTTTTCATCATCTAGGGTGCGTTCCTGACACGTTTTGAGGGGTTTTAGCAAAAAAAAAATTTTCGACTACTCGAGCTCTCTGGCCCGTTCGGTGCACATTTTTGAAAAAAGCTAGGGAGCTGCCCCTAGGTTCGGGGTGTCACAAAATGTTGAAAAGTGGTCGAAAACCACTATCCAGAATCGGATGTAGAATCGTTCGACGAACTTAAAATTGTTCTACGACACCCATCTGCGACGTTTAGTATTCGAGATATAGCACTTTGTAGGTCTGACCGAGCAATTTTTGTTCCGCGCACTTTGTGTTCATGGATGTCGATGTTGGTACAAGTTGCCGGTCGGGATAGCCGTGCACCAAAACTGTGTACCGATCAGGGAAAGTACAAGACGGAGGGTGCAGCTCGAGCGTACGCGTTCATAGATGTCCATGTTGGTACACTTGCACCAAAATTGTGTACCAATCAGGGAAAGTACAACACGGAGGGCGCAGCCCGGGCGTACGCGATCATGGATGTCCATGTTGATACAATCTACGTGTACGTACTTAGTTTTTGTATCAAAAGTTGCAATTAAGTGCTTGTATGCTTAAAATGCTTATCTCAACCGGTCACCTTTTGGCCTGTCCTTTTATAACAGAAACCTAGAAAGATACTCGATATTTTTGTGTTTTTCCATTAGCCCGGGACGACGAAATGAGCTATGTGCACATCGTGCAGAAAACTGTCTTCGCCACGCATGTTTTTGTCTATCCACTCATATAATCACCCACATTTGTGTTCAACACGGACGGCGCAGCCCGAGCGAACGCGTTAATGTTTATGTTTGTACACACTGCTTGTACGATTCTAGGATTTGGTAATTGCGTCACAGTGCCCGACCGTCGCGGACACCATTCTTGGACAGAAGTCCTAGTACGTAGAGTACTTTCCCTAGGTATGTGCTCGTTCGTGACTATCGTTGCGTGCTTACGGACACGCTTGGGTATGTTTACCATACAAGGTTTACTAGGGAAACCTGGGAAGGACGCTTGCCCTCCCGTCGCGGACACCATTCTTGGAAAGAAGTCCTAGTACGTAGCGTTCCTTATTTTACTTGATCAGTTTGTAATGCATTCGCTTTGTTCCATCGACTTCTGCTACTGCTCACTAAGGGGTGTTCGTTTGCGATGTGTACGATAAGCAACTGTCTATCCTAACCAGCAGTTAATCAACACTTTTCACCCAAGTCATAGGAACATAGAGTACTTTTCCTAATCGGTACACAATTTTGGTGCACCTCTAACCTGGCCGGCACTTTATCGTTACGTTTTGTGCATAACCTAGGGACGTGGTGTAAGTTTCATGATTTTTATGTTTGATTCGGTTTATTATGATTGAAAACTACGCTACGTCCCAGAAATTTGAACTCGACTACTTCCTCCATGTGGCGCCAAAAGCTACTGGGCAACGCCTAGCTAATGCCCCATTTGTACTTCAATTTGCATAATCAATTTTGAAAAATACGCTAAGTCCCAGAAATCTGAACTCGAATACTTTTGCCACGTGGCGCAAAAAAGCTACTGAGAAACGCCTAGCCTTTTACCCATTTATAATTTAGTTTTCGTTATTAGTTTTGAACAATACGCAAAGTTCCAAGAATCTGAACTCGAATACTTTTTACATGTGCCGCCAAAAGCTACTGAGCAACGCCTAGGTTGATACATTTTTGGTACATGGAGTGTATGCATGCAGGATTACTGCCGTGCTGGACCGAAAAATCGAACTTGCTACTAGAACGTAAAGTAATTCCCCTAGATAGGTGCTTTTGCATACCTCTGATCGACCACCATGCAACACGCGTAGCGACACGCGTAGCTAGGCTTGCCCAACCAAATTTCCTACTATAGCACCAAATTGCACACTTTCAGGGGTATAATTTGGTACCGTGTACCGTGCATGGTACAAGTATCAGCAGCTCGTGCAATTTATTTTGCATCGTGTTGCGGTTGCTGGTGCGTCGGGATAGGAGTATTTCGAGACTTTCGCCAAGCGTTGGTGCCATTTGGGGGATAATTAATGTTCTAGCCACAATAAACGTGCCACATAATGCCAATAAGGAAAAAGCCGTTTTCTAGGGACTTCCAGTCAAAATGTTTGCCATCAGCGCTTTCCTGTCGAGTTCAGGATCTGGGACTTAGCGTTTTTTTTTCACGATCCAATCCAACGACCAGATCGTGAATAAACAATTCATACAACAGTGCATCCCTTTAGAGAAGGAAAAAGCCGAATTCTAGGGAGCTCCAGTCCAAAAGGTTGTCATCAGCGCTCTCCTCTCGAGTTCAAGATTTGGGACTTAGCGTTTTTTTCGCGATCCAGCCAAAAGACCAGATCGTGAAATAAACAATTAATATAACTGTACTAGTACATCCCTTCAACTGAAGCAAGTGCACCATACATGACCCGTACGCCAATCATCCATGCACATGACACGTCAACTAAGTCAACACATGATACAACTTGGACAACTGACGGGTAAGTAGGTCATCTCGTAAACGACGACACATCGACCAAACCAGGTCAACACGTCACATGCACAAGACATCCTACTACCAAGGCCGGCCACCTCGACACACGACGTGTTAACCGAACATGGTCAACAACACCATCATGTGCAAGGCAACCGGCCCAAACGGATTAACTTATACAACTTGTAACGAGCAGGTGTGTAAGCTTACTGGTTTGGTCGGCACGTTTCTCACATCAAGACAATCAAGTCGAGAACGAGGCACGCCGACAAGCTCACTAGTGTTACGTGTTCCGCTCCATACCGTGTCAAGTCACTCGTCTGACACGGAAGTAGCCAGCTCTTGTCCACTAGTGTAAAGGAACGGTCTCCAGACCAAGTCAAGTCACTCGTCTGACAAGGAAAGAGCACGCACCAAGCTTCACCAGAGCACGGCACCACGGTCCCCAGACCAAGATGGTTCGTTGCGCCATCGAGGAAGGGGCACGCGATCCCTTGCTACACTCAACTAAGTACACTCTTGCTCTCACAAAAGTATCCCCTGTGTCGACGTGGTCCCCAGACCAAGACGAGCTTGCGCACATCGAGGAAGGGGCACACGGACAAACCACCAAGCATGGGTCGCCTGAGAGGATCGATGCGAACGCATCTCTACAACTCGCAGCTCCCAGCCTGAAGTCCCGTCGTTTGCGGGCGGTTGATAGGTGTCGAAACTAGGTATATCCACGTTGGGCAGAGCTCAAGCCAACGGCGTTCCCAGTTACGGTACTAACACGTGCAGCGAACTCCACTCGTTGCGGCCTAGGTATAGCGGGATGAGACGCCGGGCTGCAGACGCAGACTCCAACGGATCTCAGAGGGTTGTTAGGCCCGCTAGCTTCCGAACACCTAATGGGTTTGAGAAGCGCTATCAGCTCGGATTGGCTACGACCTTAGAGGCGTTCAGGCATAATCCAGCGGACGTAGCGTCATACCAAAGTCCGGTCGGACTAGTATTGAGCCAGTGGTCCGTACCTGTGGTTCCTCTCGTACTGCACAGGAATTCCGTTAAGATAGCGACTATAAGCACACACCAGTAGGGTAAAACTAACCTGTCTCACGACGGTCTAAACCCAGCTCACGTTCCCTTGAAAGGGTGAACAATCCTACGCTTGGTGAATTTTGCTTCACAATGATAGGAAGAGCCGACATCGAAGGATCAAAAAGCCACGTCGCTATGAACGCTTGGCGGCCACAAGCCAGTTATCCCTGTAGTGTTCATCGAGTAGCCGTCGAGTGAAGACGGATGTAAACACGCTCCGACAGAGTTTCAGAAAAAAGTGTGTAAAACGGCCTCGGATCGCTCGGAAAGTGCTAAAAACGAGTTCAGAGCACCCGTTTTACCTTTAGACGGTGTTATTTACCTGAAAATCGGTGATTTTCTTGTAAAAGTGAAAAATCGTGTTTTTGTGTGTACGTGGGCCCCCCCCCGGTAGCACCTGATTTCCGGGTGTGGAATTTGGGAGCAAAATTTCGTGATATTGGTGCCGCAAACACTTGAATTTAAGTAAATTGACGGTTCTAAAGCGTTTGGAAGTGATTCTGCAACGATTCGTGCAGTAGAAAGCTGAAAAAAGTGTATGTGTTTTTTCCCCATACATTTTGTATGGGGAATTTAGTTATGAAAAAAACTCAGTGAAAACTGCACGGATTTTGTCCGGGTGTGTTTTGAAAGGTGCGCGTAGTGACACTCATAGTGAATCGAGCGAAAAAAGTGCGAAAATCGGTTAAAAAACGCGGAATTCAAAAGTGTCGGGGGTGCTACTGCTGGGGCACGTGTCCTCAGTAAAAACGAAAAAAACAGTAAATCGTGAATAACTCGGTGAGTTTTGGTCGGATTCGAGTGCGGTTTTCACCATTGTGCTTATCTTTGTGCAAACAATAAGAATCGACCAAAAAAACAGTGAAAATCGGGAAAAAAAATTTTGACATTTGGAAGTGACAGTTCAGTAATACCCATAGGACAAATTTGGCCGGGGCGCAATTCCCAAGGGGCAAAATTTGAATTTTCGGTCCGGTGACGGTTGGCGGCGGAACCAAAGGTGCCGAAAAATTGTCAAATTTGCAGGGGTGGTAGAGCAAGTAACGCCGACTACGGGAAAATTATTTTCCCCCCTCCCCCCCCTCCCCCCTCCCCCCCAGAGGTCAGAATAGAGTAGGGCGCCCGATAAGAGTCGGATAAGGTCGAGGTCGCCCGAAAATTCTCATTTTTGGTAGGGTGGTAGAGCGTGACCCCAGCAGTCCGGGAAAATTATTTTCCCCGCTCCCACCCCCCCCCCCCTCCCAGTGAAAAATTTTATAAGTGTCAAAAAGTCGGAAAAGTGGTCCAAAAAGGGTGGAATTCCGGGTCGAGCCGTTTGGACGAGTGAACGTGCCGCGAAAATTTGGGAGTGGTGCGGAATAATTCCCCACGTGTGTGACGCACCCTCCTGAATTTTTCCCCACCCCCTTCCCCCTCCCCCCCGCCCACCAGGGGGGCACAAATTGGACCTTTTTCGCCCTGAACACCGGAGTTGAAGCGGAAACCGACATCATCGTGCAGCAGATCACCAGCTAGGCGGCGCAGAATCCCAGGGGTCATTCCGACCCCCTGGGTCATTCGACCCCCGGGGTCATCTCGACCCCCAGGGTCATTTTACCCCACCCATCGCGAACGTCGGTTATCGCGATGGAAGCACCCGGGAGATCGACCCGCTCGGGTGCTAGGGCGATGTCGGTGGACTGCCGCACCAGCTTGGCTCCCAGTTCCAAGCTGTTTGCGACCGAGCCTCGTGTTGCGCTGCCTCGGGTAAGCGCCACAGGCATCAACAAGCCCACTGCACAGCCAAAAGCTGCATCCGCGACACCGGCTCCGGAGCTCGAGTTGCTCAGAGCAACCATCCAACGCCTCGAGGAGCAGAATATCGCTATGAAGGAGCAAAACGCAAAACTCCTGGAGCAGATAACCGGCATGTGCCAACTGCTGCAGGAGGAAAAGGAGGAGGCAAAGCGCCGTGAGGAGAAGCTCGAGGCGCAGATGGAGAAGTTAGCCGCCGCACATCAACGCGACCGAGATGTGCTCAACTCTCTGTTGGCGGCAAAGGTTGGCGGCGGACAACCGTCATCTAGTCCGCGTCAACCACCAACTCCGTTGCCGCGCCGATCCTCTGCGCAACAGCAGCAGCAGCAACAACAACAACAGCGGAATCAGCACGAGCAGGAGCAGCCCCGCGCGTCGACGTCGCGCGTAGTCATGCCGCCGCACAGCGAGGCATCGACAGCCGTCCGCGAAGACGCTGTGCCGGAACTGACCTACAGCGAGGTCGTACGGCGTAGATATCGCGGCAAAGCTACGGGTAAGCCACGCTCCCAGCAGCAGCCGCAACAGCAGCAGCAGCAGCGTCAGCTACAGCGACAGGCAGTCGGTATCGCGCAGCATCAACAGCAGCAGCAGCAACGTCAGCCACAGCGACAGGCGGTCGCTGGCTCGCAGCAGCAACAGCAGGAGCGTATGCAGCAGCAGCAGCAGCTACAGCGTAAGCGAAAGCCGAGGCCTGACATCATCGAGGTGTCTCCCAGCGAAGGCGAAACCTGGGATGGCATTTACGACAAGGTGCGCAAAGCCATTCGTCTGGACGCGGCTCACAGCGAAATGAAAGGGCATATTAAGCAGGGCCGCCGAACTCATGCTAGGCTGCTACGTATAGAGCTGAGCAAGACGGCAAACGCTCCGCTTATGCTGGAAGGCGTCCGCAAAATCATCGGCGACGCAGGCGTCAGTCGGCTTGTCACAGAAATGGGTGAGCTGCTGGTAGTCGATATCGATCCCCTTGCTACGGAGGAAGATATCATTGCTGCCCTCGATGCTAAGATTGGCGCAAGTGCTGGAGTTGTTTCTGCCAGCATTTGGGAACTACCGGATGGTTCGAAGCGAGCACGCATCCGGCTACCTGTGAAGTCGGCTCGGCAGTTGGAAGGACATAAACTGTTCCTGTGCGACTGTGTGAGCAAGGTTCGAGCAGCCCCACCAACGCCTCCAGAGCGACAGCGCTGTTTCCGCTGTCTGGAGATGGGCCACATCGCCTCGAACTGCCGTTCCACCGCAGATCGGCAGAATCTGTGCATCCGCTGTGGGCTTACCGGACACAAAGCACGATCCTGCCAGAATGAGGCAAAGTGCGCACTGTGCGGTGGCGCTCACCACATAGGCCACAGCGAATGTGCTCGTTCGGCCCAACGATGTTCCCGGCCCTGAAAGTTCTGCAGGCGAACCTGGGCCATGGCCGTGATGCCCAGAACCTGGTGCTGCAAGCTGCCAGAGAGGAGAAAGCAGACGTGCTCATTCTCTCTGATGTTCTGCGCCCACCTGAAAACAACGGCCGGTGGGCATTCAGCAGCTGCAAGGCGGTAGCGGTGGTAGCTGTCGGTGAGCTACCAATACAGCGGGTGTGGTGCAGTGAAGCTCAGGGGTTGGTTGCAGCGCAGATCGGCGGAGTGGTTTTCATCAGCTGCTATGCTCCACCAAGCCTTAACCTCGCAGAGTTCGAGCGCTTCTTGGAAGCAATAGAACTCGAAGGCTTCTCCCACCCTCAAGTCGTCGTCGCCGGCGATTTTAACGCCAGACATGAGGAGTGGGGCAGCCCGAGGACTTGCGACCGCGGGGAAGAGCTGCACGGAATGGTGGAGCAGCTTGGCCTAATCGTGATTAATCAAGGTCGGGAATACACGTTTGTTGGCAACGGGGTGGCTCTCCCGAGTATAGTGGATGTGGCATTCGCGAGCCCGTCGATCGCTCGCCCTGACACCTGGGTTGTTAGCACAAGCTACACCGCGTCTGACCACCGCTATGTTCTCTACACCGTGGGAGGAACACCACCATCCCCCGAACAACTGCAGAACCATCAGCAGACAGCGCAGCAGTCGTCTCAGCAGCAACAGCAGCAGCAGCAACAGCAGTCCTTACAACAGCAGCAGTTATCACAACAGCAGCAGCAGCAACGACAGCGGCAACCATCGTCGCAGCAGGGTGATTCCTCAAGCCAGAGGCGTGTGCGTCACGCTGGCCGCCGATGGAAAACCTCGCAGTTTTCTCCTTCCTCATTCCTCGAGGCGCTGTTCGCTGCGGACTTTGTCCAACGCGCAACGAGCCAGGAGGGTATGATCGCAGCCATGCTCAAGGCCTGCGACGAGACGATGCAACGGGTTACCCGAGTGCACCAAGACCCGCATCGGAACATCTTTTGGTGGTCTCCCCTCCTGGCTCGACTGAGGAACAATTGCGAGGTTGCCCGTGACCGGTTGCTGCAGACGGCTGACTTGGAGGAGCGCAGCATAGCAGCAGCTGAGCACAGGACAGCAAGGGCGGAGCTCAGTAGAGCAATTCGAGCTAGCAAGCGGAACTTGTTCCAGGAGCTGATCGAAATTGCAGAAGAGAATGCGTTCGGGGCAGGATACCGTGTCGTCATGTCCCGGCTCCGGGGCAGTCGGACGCCTTCAGAAGCGGACCGGGTCGTCCTCGAACGCATTGTATCCGACCTCTTCCCTGAGCATCCGCCCTGCGACTGGTCGCAGCTGAGCAACGTTGGAAGCGTCGAGGGAGCAACAACAACGGCGGGAATTGCACCGGTAACGGACGACGAGCTGCTGCTCATCGCGAGCCAGATGGCAAATCACAAAGCACCAGGGCTCGATGGCATCCCGAATGCGGCAGTGAAGACGGCCATCATGTTGTTCCCGGAGGTCTTCCGGGTCCTGTACCAGGATTGCCTCAACCGCGCTTCGTTTCCGGCGCAGTGGAAGAGGCAACGACTGGTGTTGCTGCCGAAGCAGGGGAAGCCTCCGGGAGAGAGCAGCTCGTACCGACCCCTCTGCATGCTCGACGCACTGGGGAAGGTACTTGAGCGCCTCATCCTGAATCGCCTCAATGAACATCTCGAGGAGCCGTCTTCACCCCGACTGTCGGACCGGCAGTTCGGATTTCGTCGAGGGCGGTCGACAGTGAGCGCCATCCAGCGGGTTGTTGAGGCCGGCCGTACCGCCATGTCGTTCCGGCGAACGAACGGCCGGGATAACCGTTTCTTGCTTGTGGTGGCGTTGGACGTGAAGAACGCGTTCAACACGGCCAGCTGGCAATCCATTGCCAGCGCCCTTCAGGCAAAAGGTGTTCCCGTCGGCCTCCAACGGATGCTTCGAAGCTACTTCGAGGATCGTGTGCTGTACTTTGACACGAGCGAAGGCCCCGCCGTACGGCATGTAACCGCCGGTGTTCCACAGGGGTCCATCCTGGGCCCAACTCTGTGGAACATCATGTATGACGGGGTGCTGGATGTGCCGCTACCTCCCGACGTCGAAGTCATCGGATACGCGGACGATCTGGCGCTGTTGGTACCTGCTACCACCACGGACGAGGTTCGCGCGAGAGCAGAGGAGGCCGTTGACCAGGTCCAACGTTGGATGCAACAGCACGGTCTGGAGCTGGCCCCAGCCAAGACTGAAGCCGTCCTGATCTCAAGCAAGAAGACTCCGCCGCAGGTGACATTTCGCGTCGGTGACGTGGAAGTCCAGTCTTCTAGGAGCATCAGGTACTTGGGCGTGCAGCTCCAAGATCACCTGAAATGGCGAGATCACGTCACGAAAGTCTCCGAAAAGGCGTCGCGCGTGGTGGCAGCTGTAACGCGCCTCATGCAAAACCACAGCGGCCCCAGGACGGCCAAGTCAAGGCTGCTGGCGTATGTGGCAGAATCGGTGTTGCGGTATGCTGCTCCCGTCTGGGCTGAGGCAACTCAGGTGCGAGAGTGCCGACGGATGCTGCAACGAGTTCAGCGAAAAGCAGCCATCAGGGTGGCACGGGCATTCCGTACCGTCAGGTATGAGACGGCCACCCTACTCGCTGGACTCGTACCGATATGCCACCTCATCAACGAGGATGCTCGGGTTCACCAACAACTCCTTGCTCCAGACCGTGCTGCAACGAGGGAGGACATCCGGGCGACGGAGCGGCAGAACACCATCGACTGCTGGCAGGAGGAATGGGATGCCGACGCACTGCAACAGGATGCTAGCCGGCACACGCGGTGGACGCACCGTGTAATTCCATCGGTCGGCGACTGGCAGTCTAGGAAACATGGAGATATGACTTTCCATCTGGCACAGGTTTTGTCCGGACACGGATTTTTCCGTGACTACTTGTGCCACAATGGATTCACGTCGTCCCCAGACTGCCAGTTGTGCGTCGGCGTCCCAGAGACGGCGGAGCACGCCTTCTTCGAGTGCCCACGCTTTGCGGCAGTTCGACAGGAGCTACTCGGCGAGGGAGGTCCGGACCCTGTCTGTCCGGACACCCTCCAGCGGCACTTGTTGCGCGACGCCGATAGCTGGAGTCGTATTTGCGAAGCCGCGAAGCGAATAACGGCCCAACTGCAGCGAGCGTGGGACGAGGAGCGGGCAGCATTGGCTGTTAACGTCATCGAGCGTCAGGACGAAGACGCAGCAGAGCTGGAGGCCCAACGCGCGGAAGTGCGGCGGGCCCGTAACGAGCGACGCAACGCCAACCGGCGAGCAGCAACAGCACGCCGGCGGGAAGAACGTCGAGCTGGACTTCCCCCAACCCCACCAGCTTCACCACGGACCGCTCAGCGACGTGCAGCGCTTCGTGAGCGTCAAGCGCGGTTCAGGGAGAGGAGACGAAACCGTCGTCTTCTCGGGATGTCCGGCCAGGCGATAAACAATGACGATGACGGCCGAGAACGCGCGGATTTAGCAGCCGGACCATCTGGTATGCGCAACCGCGCAATCGACGAGGAAAACGAGGCCACGGACGGTGGCCTGAACGCCGCGGAAGAAGCCGCCGTGGTCGAGGCAGAAGTTGCCTCCCGCTAGGCGTGGTATGCACGTAAAAACAGCGACGCATCGAGCGTGAAAAAGCGCCCTATTTAGGGGAATGAGTGAATTTTTCGGTTGAATTTAGAAATAGAAATAAAACATGGAAGGTGCTTTTCGCACGGACAAAAGGTTGGCCATTAAGCCATGAAACCCCCTGCAGGGTAAGCCCTCGCGGGTAAAATGTAGGGGAGCGGGAGGGTTTAATTTTGAAACAAAATAAAAAACCCGTTTATAAAAAAAAAAAAAAAAAAAAAAAGCCAGTTATCCCTGTGGTAACTTTTCTGACACCTCTTGCTAAAAACTCGTTATAACCAAAAGGATCGTAAGGCCAAGCTTTCGCTGTCCCGAAGTGTACTGAACGTTGGGATCAAGCCAGCTTTTGTCCTTATGCTCAGCGTGTGGTTTCTGTCCACACTGAGCTGACCTTTGGACACCTCCGTTATCGTTTTGGAGATGTACCGCCCCAGTCAAACTCCGCACCTGGCACTGTCCATGACGTGGACCGAAAGGACCTGTCCAGGAGTCTTCGAGCCGGGCGGCGCGCGGAACCGGGGGCAAACGTGACATCATAAACGATCGACCGCGCAGAAGCAGTGCACCACGAATGCACCGACGTACGCAAGCTTGTACCCTTGCGGGCCACGGCTCACGGTCGGACAAGCGGGTAACACGCTACACACGACGATGCTACGATGCAGTCTCCCCGGCGGCACCACCCAGCGACACACTGGACGCTGAGCGAGAAACACGGCGCATTGGGCGCGCGCAGGCGAACCGCCGCCACAGCCCCCCGGAGGAGGTGCGCGCACGATCCGGACCTGGGGCCCGCGCTTGTTCCACCCAATCATGTAAGTAAGGCAACAGTAAGAGTGGTGGTATCTCAGAGGCGAGCTCCACGAGGAAGCCCTCCCACCTATGCTGCACCTCCTATATCGCCTTACAATGCCAGACTAGAGTCAAGCTCAACAGGGTCTTCTTTCCCCGCTAGTGCATCCAAGCCCGTTCCCTTGGCTGTGGTTTCGCTAGATAGTAGATAGGGACAGAGGGAATCTCGTTAATCCATTCATGCGCGTCACTAATTAGATGACGAGGCATTTGGCTACCTTTTTTTGTTTTTTTTTTTTGTTTTTTTTTTTTTTTTTTTTTTTTTTTTTGTTAACGAAGAGTGAGCATATTCCATCCCCCTCTCCGACTCACCCAACTCGGCCGGTACGCTTGTGGTGCGTATTACTTTATGCGGAGTCGTGTGTGCGGTTGCACCCTGGGTCACGACGCATCTTCTGCGGCGATCTGGTCTGATGATTCTGCTTATTACGCTGCTTACCGTGGTGCGACGCGGTCCCTTTGGTCCTATCGCCCACGCTTCGGGTGGGCAATGGGGGGTCGGCATCGTTGGTCACCACTCCAAGCACGTAAGGCAGTTCTCCTGAAACGAGATTTGGATAGAGGAAACAAGAAAAAGGAGAAAGAGATAGAAGAAAGCTGAAAATAGATGAGAGAAGAGAAAAAGAAAGCTGGAAAGAAACGAAAATAAATAAAAGATTAATAACTTTCCAGCTTACGGTGGCCCTTGCGGTGCGGGTTGTTGCCGTGCCGCATGGCCTGAGGGACCACCATTTGCGTCCCTCGCCCGCCGTCTGGCCCGCCTGCGTCGCCTTGCCGTTGGTGGACGCTCAACATCCCATCTCGCTTGGAGAGTGGAGAAGATTGTCCTGGCGGCGGCGCGGACGGCCTCCCACGTTTCGCTGCGGGTGCACATTTCCGAGACGATGTTATCCATTGTTACTCGGGAATGGCACCGCTGCTGCATCTCATTCCGGATCCGATCGAACCGTGGACAGTGGAACAGCACGTGTTCAACGTCTTCCACGGCGTCACCACATTCAGGGCAGTTGGGCGAGCCCTCCAGGATGCCTTTCTCGACGAAATAGGAGCGCAATAACCCGTGCCCCGTGAGGAGCTGGGTGAGGAAAAAGTCAACTTCCCCATGCTTGCGGCTGACCCAGAGATTAATGTCTGGAATCAGCCTCCTCGTCTTCAGTCCTGGTGCTCCTGGTTGCCCTGCACCCGTTGTCCACTGGTCCTGCCAGCGCCTCATCGTCTCCTCCCGTTGCCGCTTTCGTATGTCCGATTGAACTCCACCACTCGCTACCTTTTCGTCGTGGCAGCGGATATCCTCCTGCATGAGGAGGACTAACGGGGTGGTGTTGGCAACAACGCAAGCGGCATCATAAGAAACGGTCTGGAAGGCGCTGGCGACTCGGAGAGCCCCCGGTCGATGCGCCCTTTGGACCGATTTGCGATGGGTCTCCTTATCGAGCACCCATCGCCCCCAGGTGGCAACTCCGTATCGGATGATACTGTTGCCGACGTTTACGAGCTGTCTCCTACTGCGGCTCTTAGGACCACGCTTATTCGGCATCAGGCAGGTCAAGGCATTCGTAATCCGTGAAGCCTTATTGACCACCCTCTCCAGATGCCGGCTGTGGTGCTGTTTGCGGCAGAGGTCCACTCCCAGGTACTTCAGCGTTTCCGTGGATTGGATCGAGTGACCGCCCGCTTGAAGCTCTGCGAGCTGCGGGACATGATGGGTACAAAAGATCATGAACCCGGTCTTTTGGTGGGCAAGTTCCAAACCGACTCCTTGCCGCCACCGCTCGATCCTCTCCAGGTTAGCCGTTGCTAATGCGCTGACCTGTTCCGTGGTCCTTCCCAGAAATGTGAAGGCCACGTCGTCAGCAAACCCGATGATGTCCGCTCGTAGTCCCTCGAGCGGCAAGCGGAGTAGGTCGTCGTACATGACGTTCCAAAGTGTTGGTCCTAGAACCGAACCCTGAGGAACGCCAGCAGATACAGTCCTCGACACTACTCCTTCATCCGTATCATAGTGGAGCGTTCGGCCAATGAAATAGTTCCGCAGCAACGCCTGCAAATAAGGCGGAGTGTTTTTACGCTGCAGAGCTTGGCCGATCGCTGTCCAGTTTGCCGAGTTAAAGGCATTCCGGACGTCCACCGTTACCACCGCACAGAGACGATCCCCCTTTCGCTTTTTGTCTAGAGCGACTTTACCATTGTCCATCACCCGAGTGATGGCATCAACGGTTGAACGCCCTTTACGGAAACCGTACTGAGCGTCCGAAAGTCCCCCGGTCGACTCCAGATGGGTTGTCAGCCTCCGCTGAATCAACCGCTCTAAAATTTTCCCCAGCACACTCAGCAAACAAATTGGCCGGTATGACGAGGGCTCCCCAGGTGGTTTTCCCGACTTGGTAAGCAGCACCAGTTGTTGCCGCTTCCATGCGTCGGGAAAAGTGCCTGCCTCCAGTAGCTGCTTGTAGCTTTTGGCAAAAACTTCCGGAAAAGCCAGAATTGCCGCAGCTGCAGCCATATTTGGAATATTGTCGTCCCCCGGAGCTTTCTTGGGGTTGAGTGAGCGGGCAATTTCCTTCAACTCTTCCGCCAACTCCTCCTCCGAGACCGGATCCTGTGGATCCTCACCTACTTCCGTCTCGGGCCACTCCATCGGGGGACGATCGGGAAAGAGCTCATTCACGATGAACTGGAGCTTGTTGGCATCCCGTTCCATCGGAACCCGAGCTCCTTCCCACTGCTGCTTGCGGATTTGGTAAGCAGGGCCAAAGCCGTGCGGTTCCAATTGTTCCGGCAGATCCTGCTTGTGTTGGTCCTTGCTGAGCTTGATGGCCCGTTCCAGGGCAGCGCGTGCGTCCGACTTCATTTGACGCCTTTCCTCGCGCTGCTCCTCGGTCCGGGCCCGGTTGAACCGCCGTTTCATTCCGTGATAATGGCTGCGCAACCGATCAATCTCGGACGTCCACCAATAAACTGGCCGCCGGCCCTGTCGCCTTGGGGGTTGCCTAGGCATGGTGCCATCACAGGCCACCGTGATGGCCTGGGTAAGCTCCTCTGGCGTAGCAACATGCCCAAAAATGTCCTGGTCCCTCAAGATTTCAACGAACAAATCCTTGTCGAAGAATCTTGTGGACCACCTTCCCCCATTCGCTGCTGAGTGTACCTCGTTGTTGGCGCGCTGTCTCGGAACCCTGCAGACCACAAACTTGATAGTATTGTGGTCACTTGGGGTTTCGTCACACACGCGCCAATTGTTGTCCCCTACCAAGGAGGGGCTGCAAAAGGATACGTCCACAATGGAGTTGCGACCATTTGCCCCAATCCAAGTGCTCTGGTTGCCCTGGTTCAGGAGAACCAATCCCAGAGCAGCCGCCGCATCCATCACAACTCCCCCCCTAGATACCCTTTCCCCGTCGTTTGGCCTCCGCTCCATCCCCCATGCACCTGACCAGGCGTTTACATCACCCCCGATCACGGTGTCCCGATTCCGTGGAAGTACAGACACGATTTCGGTCCATTTGCGTTTGTACTCCTCGACAGTCAAATCGGAACCCACGGGTGGTAGGTAGACAGAACAAAAAACGATTCCCCGCATCTCGACCACAACGAAGTCCTCGCGTTGGTTGTCAATGATGCGCTGAAAAGGATAATCCCCAACTGATACCACTGCTACCCGACCAGTGGTATCGGTAACCCAATTGCTGTTATTATTCGGCACCCAATAGGGGTCCGAGATAATCAGAATATCACAACCCTCGGCACGAGCACTTTGCAAAAGCAAGTCTTGTGCCGTTTGGTCATGATTGAGGTTCTGTTGGAACACTCTAATCATGACTGGGCTGTGGGGTTACCTTTCCAAAGTAGCGGCAACTGCGCTGGCCCAGCGAATGCCCGATTGCATCCGGGCCCTCGCATCCCAAGCACTTCCGCTCCCTAGTGCACGGTCCCTCGTGCTTATCTTCCGCGCAGCGATGGCATTTGCTACTGCGGTCCTTGCCACGGCAACGGGCAGCAGTATGCCCGTATTCGTAGCACCGGTAGCATTGCCGCCGACGCTCCAAAAGCCGAAGCCTGCAGCATTTGCTGAAACCGACCGTGTATTGCCTTGCCAGGGCCTGGTCGGTCACCGCTATTGCTGGGCAGTCGAAAAATGCGACCAACGTACCGTAATGCGTTTTTACGGTAGTGATCTGGTCGCTGAAAATTTCAACGCCCAGCGCGGCACTCATTTCCAAAGAAATTTCTTCGGACGAAGTGCCAGGCGGAATGTTGGTGCAGTTCACCCGCACTGAGGGTGTCCGCGGACGGCATTTTGCTTTGCCATCAAGGGCCGCAGACACCTCTCTCCAAAGGGTCATCGTTTCCTGGTGCGACATTGGTGCTAGCTCCAGGAGTAGATGACCCTTAAAGTTTGTGCGGATTCTCTGCACATCCTCTTTCTTCACCGTTTCCCTAAGGATAGGCATCATGTCCGCGTGCTTGAATCCCCCAATTGATTCAAGCTCGATGGCGTTTGGCATTCGGCCGGCCCTGGGATTAGAAGCAGATGCCGGCTTTTGCTTGGGTTGGGGAGCAGAAGGTGGCGTGTTTGCGGCGAGGCTGGCTGCTTGCTCAGCTTCACGCTGCTTCTTCCTCTTCCGTCTCTCCCGGCGCACGGCGGTCTTCCCCTTTACCGTCCGCCATTCTTGCGCACCCTCTTGCCCCTCTAATGGTCCAGATACCTGGTCCGTCGAACAAATTTCCCCTTCGCAAGGTTCCTCTGCCACAACTACCTTGGCATTTTCCCCTTTCCCTCCCTTTCCCTTCTTCTTGCCCTTTTTCCCTTCCTGACCCCCCAGCTGTTGTCCCTGTTCCCCATTTCCTCCTGTCTTGGCCTCATTCTCCCTAACTATTACGTTGTACATCTCTCGCATGATTCCCCCAAAAACAGTGAAGAATTTGGTGATATCGGTCTCGTCCAAAGGCAAAGATCCCGGTTGCGGCTCCTGATTAGGGCCTGCCAAAGGCCCTAATTCTTGCTCCAGCACCGGGTCCTCCACCACGAGATCCTCGGTTCCCGTTCCAACATCAACTCCTGACCCCGCGTCTCCCAGCCAAATTGCTGGAAGATTGTGCAGCAGGGCTAAGACTGAGCCGATACGCTCTTCCCAATTCGAGAATTGGGGCGTCTTGGCTAAAATAGCCCTGTGCTTCAAGTGTCCCTGATAAACAGCATGAGCTCATGTTTTGCTTTTTGCAATGGGCCCATGGGATTTGACTCTGCTGGATATGCGGTAGCGAAAAATTTCCTGTCGTAAATTTGCCCTGCCTTAGAGCCCTCCCCTTGGCTGTCTTCCGCAATCTGCGGGAGAACAGAGACCCTTTTTGATTTTCCCTCCACCTCTACCGAAGAAGCTCTTCGTAGGGCAGGTGCCTTGGAAGCCATCAGCTGGGTTGTTGATGCCCGTCTACCAAAGCTGGTGGCCGAAGCCTTAGACGGGGACATCGTTCCCAGCGAGCTACGGCGGACGGAATATCTACTCGTCACTGCCTTCGAGGGACTACTTCTACGAACTAAGGTGGAGCGTGTGTTCATCACCATTTTTCTACTGGGTTATTTCTACGGTTAAATCCTATGGAGGTTATTGTGACTGTCTACTTGTTTTCTAAGGTATTTCGCAAGTTTGTTAATTGATTGATTAATTAAGTAATTATTGTCGGGTTTTGGGACGAATTTTATGTCAAATTTTTAAATAAAAACGGAAAATGAATTTATTGTCAAATTTAAAACGAAAGATGTCAATGGATTTCGCGCTGTAATCAAATTGTCAATTAATTTTGCTGTCAATGTGATGATACGTTTGATGTCACTGTCAGTCAAGTAATTGATAAAACTGTCAAATCTATTTGAATGTCAATGGTACTGTGATGTTTTACGTCAATGTCTAATGGATGCAATTTAATGTCATGAGAATAATCAAATAAGATGATTAAAGTTATTTTCAGATTGATGCAACGGAGAAAGTATTAACTGGGTTAGATGGTATTGATAATTAAAAGAAAAAGCTTAGGAAGCGAATTAAATGATTGGAAGCGGATTTAAGTAAACTTTAATTACATTTAGAAAAAGGGGAATTTCATAACATGAAAGAGTTTTCCGAGATTAAAATTTTAGTTTATTAGCTGTCAGTCTATTTGTTGTCAATAACGGTAAATGTCAGGTTTAAACAAGCTGTCCAAACAATTTAAATGTCAACAGGGTATGAAGTTCTGTATTTAAAGATTAATAGAATTGAATTTATTATTGTGTAATAAATTGTTACTTGAGCATAAGCGATTTTAATTTAATTTAATTGGTAATATATAATTAATTGATTTTTTAAATTATTATTTAGTCGGTTGCAACTGTCAAAAAATTTTAACTATAACTGTCAACCAATTTAAGATGTCAAGGTGACGTTAGGTGTCAGATATTTTGAGCTGTCAAATTATTTATGTGTCAACGTTAGATGTCAAGTGTTAAAATGTCAAATCAAACTATTTTGTTATTATTAAGAGAATTTAATATTAATAATTATTTAAATTATTTAAATCAGAAAGCTAATAATTTTTTTTTTTTAATGCATGCAGAGAACCAGGAGAAAAAATAACTACGTGATTATTAAAACTTCTACTTGTTAAGGAGTTATTGGTTATGGTTGAAGAAGACGAATTACTATTTAAAAGAAGTTATTGGAAATTTGTTGGTAAATATTAGAATTTGTTAAATTATTTTATATGAAAACTAATACAAAGTGTATAAATGTATTAAATAATTGAGATTTGATTTTGTAAGGGAATATAACTAATTGGATTGTGATGGAAAGTATGCTTGTCTAATTGTTGAGCGTTGAATTTGAAATTGTAATTTATTAATTTGCTCTATTGTGCTTATGGCGTTGTAAGTTAATTATTTTAAATAAAGTATTTTTTAAAACAATTATTCGTTTAAATATTCGAGTGAAAAAAATTAAACATTAATTTTATTTTAAATTGAAAATAATTTGCTCATGGATAGAAAATGTATTAGGGATAATATTAAAATATTCGCAGATGGCTTTCTATGTGTAATTTCTGTTTTTTCAGAGTTTTCGAGATTTGAATGAGATGAATGAAATGAATGAAATTTAAGAGTGCTTAAAAGTGACAAACTACGTGAGGAGACGTGTGTGCTTCAACATTACAGGTAAAATGGACCAAATGTCCCGTTATATTTTTGTCTATGCTACGGGATACAGGTAAAATGGCTTTCCAGTCACCTTGCTCTACGCTCCCTTACTGGAGATTTGTTTGTTAGTTTTACGAGAGTTTTGAAATTTGGTTAGGATAGATTTTGAAAATTGAAATTGTTAGTTCTACTGGTTTGGAAATTATTCTACTTTACGAGTGGTGGTTCAAAATGTGTTTGTGAAGTGTTTTGAAAAACTATTTCTACTGTTAGTTTTTTTATATATTATGAAATTTAATGCTGAGGGGGAGAAAGAATCGAAATAAGAAAATAAATGCAGTTTTATATAATAAAGGTTTAGTTGGGGAGCTAATTGAGATTGGGTTAGGTTGTAAATGGGATTTCAAATTCTACTCTAAAAAATTTTAAACTATTTGCCGGTTTGAAAAGTCTCGGTAGCATTTGGCTACCTTTTTTTTTTTTTTTTTTTTTTTTTTTTTTTTTTTTTTTTTTTTTTGTTAACGAAGAGTGAGCATATTCCATCCCCCTCTCCGACTCACCCAACTCGGCCGGTACGCGTGTGGTGCGTATTACTTCATGCGGAGTCGTGTGTGCGGTTGCACCCTGGGTCACGACGCATCTTCTGCGGCGATCTGGTCTGATGATTCTGCTTATTACGCTGCTTTCCGTGGTGCGACGCGGTCCCTTTGGTCCTATCGCCCACACTTCGGGTGGGCAATGGGGGGTCTGCATCGTTGATCACCACTCCAAGCACGTAAGGCAGTTCTCCTGAAACGAGATTTGGATAGAGGAAACAAGAAAAAGGAGAAAGAGATAGAAGAAAGCTGAAAATAGAGTAGAGAAAAGAAAAAAAGAAAGCTGGAAAGAAACGAAAAGAAAGAGATAAAAGATTATTAACTTTCCAGCTTACGGTGGCCCTTGCGGCGCGGGTTGTTGCCGTGCCGCAGGGCCCGAGGGACCCCCATTTGCGTCCCTCGCCCGCCGTCTGGCCCGCCTGCGTTGCCTTGCCGTTGGTGGACGCTCAACATCCCATCTCGCTTGGAGAGTGGAGAAGATTGTCCTGGCGGCAGCGCGGACGGCCTCCCACGTATCGCTGCGGGCGCACATTTCCGAGACAATGTTATCCATTGTTACTCGGGAATGGCACCGCTGCTGCATCTCGTTCCGGATCCGATCGAACCGTGGACAGTGGAACAGCACGTGTTCAACGTCTTCCACGGCGTCACCACATTCAGGGCAGTTGGGCGAGCCTTCCAGGATGCCTTTCTCGACGAAATAGGAGCGCAAGAACCCGTGCCCCGTGAGGAGCTGGGTGAGGAAAAAGTCGACTTCCCCATGCTTGCGGCTGACCCAGAGATTAATGTCTGGAATCAGCCTCCTCGTCTTCAGTCCTGGTGCTCCTGGTTGCCCTGCACCCGTTGTCCACTGGTCCTGCCAGCGCCTCATCGTCTCCTCCCGTTGCCGTTTCCGTATGTCCGATTGAACACCACCACTCGCTACCTTTTCGTCGTGGCAGCGGATATCCTCCTGCATGAGGAGGACTAACGGGGTGGTGTTGGCAACAACGCAAGCGGCATCATAAGAAACGGTCTGGAAGGCGCTGGCGACTCGGAGAGCCCCCGGTCGATGCGCCCTTTGGACCGATTTGCGATGGGTCTCCTTGTCGAGCACCCATCGCCCCCAGGTGGCAACTCCATATCGGATGATACTGTTGCCGACGTTTACGAGCTGTCTCCTACTGCGGCTCTTAGGACCACGCTTATTCGGCATTAGGCAGGTCAAGGCGTTCGTAATCCGTGAAGCCTTATTGACCACCTTCTCCAGATGCCGGCTGTGGTGCTGTTTGCGGCAGAGGTCCACTCCCAGGTACTTCAGCGTTTCCGTGGATTGGATCGAGTGACCGCCCGCTTGAAGCTCTGCGAGCTGCGGGACATGATGGGTACAAAAGATCATGAACCCGGTCTTTTGGTGGGCAAGTTCCAAACCGACTCCTTGCAGCCACCGCTCGATCCTCTCCAGGTTAGCCGTTGCTAATGCGCTGACCTGTTCCGTGGTCCTTCCCAAAAATGTGAAGGCCACGTCGTCAGCGAACCCGATGATGTCCGCTCGTAGTCCTTCGAGCGGCAAGCGGAGTAGGTCGTCGTACATGACGTTCCAAAGTGTTGGTCCTAGAACCGAACCCTGAGGAACGCCAGCAGATACAGTCCTCGACACTATTCCTTCATCCGTATCGTAGTGGAGCGTTCGGCCAATGAAATAGTTCCGCAGCAACGCCTGCAAACAAGGCGGAGTGTTTTTACGCTCCAGAGCTTGGCCGATCGCTGTCCAGTTTGCCGAGTTAAAGGCATTCCGGACGTCCACCGTTACCACCGCACAGAGACGATCTCCCTTTCGCTTCTTGTCTAGAGCGACTTTCCCGTTGTTCATCACCCGAGTGATGGCATCAACGGTTGAACGCCCTTTACGGAAACCGTATTGGGCGTCCGAAAGTCCCCCGGTCGACTCCAGATGGGTTTTCAGCCTCCGCTGAATCAACCGCTCTAAAATTTTCCCCAGCACACTCAGCAAACAAATTGGCCGGTATGACGAGGGCTCCCCAGGTGGTTTCCCCGACTTGGTAAGCAGCACCAGCTGTTGCCGCTTCCATGCGTCGGGGAAAGTGCCTGCCTCCAGTAGCTGCTTATAGCTTTTAGCAAAACCTTCCGGAAAAGCCAGAATTGCCGCAGCTGCTGCCATATTCGGAATGTTGTCGTCCCCCGGAGCTTTCTTGGGGTTGAGTGAGCGGGCAATCTCCTTCAACTCTTCCGCCAACTCCTCCTCCGAGACCGGATCCTGTGGATCCCCACCTACTTCCGTCTCGGGCCACTCCATCGGGGGACGATCGGGAAAGAGCTCATTCACGATGAACTGGAGCTTGTTGGCATCCCGTTCCATCGGAACCCGAGCTCCTTCCCACTGCTGCTTGCGGATTTGGTACGCAGGGCCAAAGCCGTGCGGTTCCAATTGTTCCGGCAGATCCTGCTTGTGTTGGTCCTTGCTGAGTTTGATGGCCCGATTCAGGGCAGCGCGTGCGTCCGACTTCATTTGACGCCTTTCCTCGCGCTGCTCCTCGGTCCGGGCCCGGTTGAACCGCCGTTTCATTCCATGAAAATGGCTGCGCAGCCGATCAATCTCGGACGTCCACCAATAAACTGGCCGCCGGCCCTGTCGCCTTGGGGGTTGCCTAGGCATTGTGCCATCACAGGCCACCGTAATGGCCTGGGTCAGCTCCTCTGGCGTAGCAACATGCCAAAAGATGTCCTGGTCCCTCAAGATTTCAACGAACAAATCCTTGTCGAAGAATCTTGTGGACCACCTTCCCCCATTCACTGCTGAGTGTACCTCGTTGTTGGCGCGCTGTCTCGGAACCCTGCCGACCACAAACTTGATAGTGTTGTGGTCACTTGGGGTTTCGTCACACACGCGCCAATTGTTGTCCCCTACCAAGGAGGGGCTGCAAAAGGATACGTCCACAATGGAGTTGCGACCATTTGCCCCAATCCAAGTGCTCTGGTTGCCCTGGTTCAGGAGAACCAATCCCAGAGCAGCCGCCGCATCCATCACAACTCCCCCCCTAGATACCCTTTCCCCGTCGTTTGGCCTCCGCTCCATCCCCCATGCACCTGACCAGGCGTTTACATCACCCCCGATCACGGTGTCCCGATTCCGTGGAAGTACAGACACGATTTCGGTCCATTTGCGTTTGTACTCCTCGACAGTCAAATCGGAACCCACGGGTGGTAGGTAGACAGAACAAAAAACGATTCCCCGCATCTCGACCACAACGAACTCCTCGCGTTGGTTGTCAATGATGCGCTGAAAAGGATAATCCCCAACTGATACCACTGCTACCCGACCAGTGGTATCGGTAACCCAATTGCTGTTATTATTCGGCACCCAATAGGGGTCCGAGATAATCAGAATATCACAACCCTCGGCACGAGCACTTTGCAAAAGCAAGTCTTGTGCCGTTTGGTCATGATTGAGGTTCTGTTGGAACACTCTAATCATGACTGGGCTGTGGGGTTACCTTTCCAAAGTAGCGGCAACTGCGCTGGCCCAGCGAATGCCCGATTGCATCCGGGCCCTCGCATCCCAAGCACTTCCGCTCCCTAGTGCACGGTCCCTCGTGCTTATCTTCCGCGCAGCGATGGCATTTGCTACTGCGGTCCTTGCCACGGCAACGGGCAGCTGTATGCCCGTATTCGTAGCACCGGTAGCATTGCCGCCGACGCTCCAAAAGCCGAAGCCTGCAGCATTTGCTGAAACCGACCGTGTATTGCCTTGCCAGGGCCTGGTCGGTCACCGCTATTGCTGGGCAGTCGAAAAATGCGACCAACGTACCGTAATGCGTTTTTACGGTCGTGATCTGGTTGCTGAAAATTTCAACGCCCAGCGCGGCACTCATTTCCAAGGAAATTTCTTCGGACGAAGTGCCAGGCGGAATGTTGGTGCAGTTCACCCGCACTGAGGGTGTCCGCGGACGGCATTTTGCTTTGCCATCAAGGGCCGCAGACACCTCTCTCCAAAGGGTCATCGTTTCCTGGTGCGACATTGGTGCTAGCTCCAGGAGTAGATGACCCTTAAAGTTTGTGCGGATTCTCTGCACATCCTCTTTCTTCACCGTTTCCCTAAGGATAGGCATCATGTCCGCGTGCTTGAATCCCCCAATTGATTCAAGCTCGATGGCGTTTGGCATTCGGCCGGCCCTGGGATTAGAAGCAGGTGCCGGCTTTTGCTTGGGTTGGGGAGCAGAAGGTGGCGTGTTTGCGGCGAGGCTGGCTGCTTGCTC
>NC_064600.1:28010269-28015269 GCF_943734735.2 Anopheles gambiae | reverse complement strand
GCTCAATCTCATCTTGCTAAACACAAGTTGTCCCGCTAAGCAGGGCAAACTAAGTGACGGGCACCCGTGAGGACACCCGCCACTCCTAACGTCAGGTGCGCCCGGAGGCACACTACTGACAGCGTTCTAGTTAGCTTGACTGAGTCGCGTTCGTTATCGGAATTAACCAGACAAATCATTCCACGAACTAAGAACGGCCATGCACCACTACCCTTAAGTTTGAGAAAGAGCTATCAATCTGTCTTACCTCAATAAGTTCGGACCTGGTAAGTTTTCCCGTGTTGAGTCAAATTAAGCCGCAAGCTCCACTTCTTTTTTTTTTAATACTTAAGGATTTATTTGCAAGATTAACTTAACGTTAAATCCCCACTCCTGCTCCTGGACCCGTTCCCTAGCGGGGCTTGGAACCAGGAGTATGTGTCACTTGTGACATCGCCTTTATTGGTTCTTATTTATTTCGTTCCTTATTCTTTTTTCCTTACGGCATTAAAACCCCAACGCATTTTTTATTTTTCTTTTGTGCCGTACCCTTTTGCTGTCCCATGCACTTCCTACCCCATAATCCTCCTTCTAACGGCCGGAGGTTGTTGCTTCCGTGATGGCTGCCAGGGCGTCGGCGGATAGCACCTCACGCACTCCCTGATTGGACGGCACCCTTCGCGCTGTTCGGCGTAGCCGCTCCATCTCACGCCTTCTCATCCGCCGTCGGATGGTATCGGCTTCCGAAGGGGCCGACCTGCTCCTCCGGTTTCTACCGTGTGGGACTGGTGGTAGAGTCCCTTCCCTGGCGCGTTGACGGTAGAGACGTTGCAGATACAGTCTCCGTTCGTGCCGCGCTCTTACCGTTCTCGGAGATGGAGGCAGTCCGCGTCTTCTCATGGGGATGGGTGGTGGTGCTTCTCCTGCTTCCTCCGCCCGCACCGCCGCCATCAGGATAGAGTCCTCACGTTCTCGTTCGGCTGCTGCCATTGCGGATGCAAGGCGCACTTCCACCCGTTCTTCCGCCCTCCGACGACCTCTTCTGGTCCGTCTGGCTCGACCTCGGTTGGAACGAAAGAGTTCAGCCACCCCATCAACCGACACCTGCTCACCATCCAGCGGACCGGCGTCTACCGCTGCTGCTCTCGTCGGTAGTGCTGCAAGGTGTGCCTGGAGATTGAGCTGCAGCTCGTCCTCACGCCAAAGCTGTTGCAACACCTTCGTGATTTTGCGTGCAGCTTCCTGGATGCTGTTCCACCGCTCGGGGCTCTCCAGCAGCTTCATGCCGAGATTGTCCTCGTTCACTGGGTCGCTGGTGCCGTAGCCCAACAGCTCCACCCGGATCTCGTGGAAGACCTCGCACTGGAACAGCACATGCGCCACCGATTCAACCGACCCCGGGCACCGTGGACATTCCGCCGATGGGGCAAAACCGCAGACATGGAGGTATTCCCGGAAATATCCATGTCCGGTTAACACCTGTGAGAGGTGGAAATCAACCTCTCCATGTCGCCTACTCATCCACAAGTGCAGGTCCGGGATCATTCGGTGGGCCCAAACCGCGTACCGACTGGCCGTTGGAGCTGCGGCCGCCGCATCCCACGCTCGCTGCCACTCCTGGAGAGTCCCCTGCCTCTCTTCCAGCCGGATGTCCTTGCGGCTGGCGCCTGGGGCAGCTAGGAGCCTCCGATGGCACCTTGCGTCCTCCCGTACCAGCAGCCTGAACGGCACAAGGCCTGCCAGTGCAACTCCGGTCTCATATGCCACCGACACGAACGAGCTGGTGACACCGCGAGCCAGGGGCCTCTGCACCTGGGCCAGCTTCCTCTGGCACCACTGCAGATCCGTCGCCTCGGACCACACGGGGGCAGCATACCGGATGATCGACTCCGCCACTCCCGCCAACAGCCGACGCTTGGCCACCTGGGGCCCACTGTGGTTCCTCATTACTGCGGTGACCACACCTACCACGCGGAGGGCTTTAGCCGTCGACAGCTCCACGTGCGGCTTCCACGACAGGTGGTCATGGATCTGGACCCCCAGATACCGGATCGACTGTTTGCTGTGTATGATGGTGTCCCCGACGCGGAACGGCACCCTCAGTTGACCTCTTCGCAGACTTGAGATCATTACTCCTTCCGTCTTCTCCGGAGCGAGCTGCAGGTGATGGTCCTCCATCCAAGCCGCGATCGCGTCCACCGCCTGTTCAGCCACCGATGCCGCCTCCTCTGGTGTGCAACCCCGTGCCATGACCACTATGTCATCCGCATAGCCGATGACGCTAGCCCCTTCAGGGAGCTCGACCCGCAACACGCCGTCGTACATGATGTTCCACAGGGTTGGGCCCAGAATGGACCCCTGTGGAACACCTGCAGTCACTCGGCGTGTAACGGGCCCGTCTGCGGTGTCATAGACGAGCTCCCTGTTTTCGAAGTAGTCTCTCAGGATGTTGCGGAGCTGCCTCGGCACGCCTTTGTCCTCCAGCGCCGTAGCGATGCACTGCCAGCTGGCAGTGTTAAATGCATTACGCACATCCAGCGCCACTACTAGAAGGCAGCGTTTGTCCCTGTTGTTGGTGCGGCCAAATGACATCGCGTGACGGCCTGCATCCACCACCAGCTGAATCGCCTGCACTGTCGAACGGCCCCTCCTGAACCCGTACTGGTTTTCTGCCAACCTCGGTGATTCAGGAGCCTCGATGACATCATTTATTCGCGACAGCAGCAACCGCTCGTACACTTTGCCCGGGTTGTTCAGCAGCAGAAACGGGCGGAAGGATGAAGCGAGCCCCGGTGGCTTGCCCGGCTTGGGGATCAAGGCCAGTTTCTGCTTCTTCCACTCATCCGGGAACCGCTCGTTGTCCAAGCATTCCTGGAACAACTTCTTGAAGATGTCCGTATGCTTCCGGATGGCGGCCGTCAAAGCGGCGTTTGGCACACCATCTAGTCCTGGAGCCTTCCTCGGGTTCAGCGAGCTCGCAATGTCCAGCAGCTCCTGTTCATTAACGTCCCGAACTGGTTCCTCCTCTCCCCTCTCCAGGACTTGGCCTGGTGACGCTGGCCAGTCAACCGGAGGATGCTGGGGGAACAGAGTGGAAACGATGCCCTCTAGCACCGATGAATCGCGCTCTCTCGCCGTCCAGCTTCCACGAAGGCGGCTTAGTACGTTTCGGTACCATTGTCCCGTCTCGTCTTCCGCGAGGCCCCGCAGCATTTCATCGAAGTGCTCCTTCTTGCTGGTGGTGATGGCTGAATCCAGGGCGGTCCGCACCTGGAGAAGGTCGCTGGCTGCGGCGATCTGCTCTTCCTCGTCGATGGCAGTTTCAAGGCGTTCCTTAGCGAGGCGGCAGTTCTCACACAGGACCTCGATTGCTGGCGTCCACCAATAAGCAGGTCGTCCCGAGTAACCTTGTGAAGGGAACACTCGCGCCATGGCTGCGTCACAAGCTTCCGTAATGACTCTCTCCAGGCTTTCAGCATTTGTAACCCGCTCTGCGAACGAAGCTACGTCAAGCGCTACACCGAAAAGCTCGGCATCGAACTGACGGCTACGCCATCTCGTGCCGCTTTCTCGCGTGGAAGGACCCTCCTGTCGACGACTATCTGCCGCTGACCGCTGGAACAGCTCCCCTACAGCAAACCGAATGTACACGTGGTCGCTGTACGAGTATCTGCTCATAATCCTCCACCGATGCTCCGGAATGGTGTTAACTCCGGCGATGCTGCGGCTGGCGAAGGCAACGTCCACCACGCTCGGGCGAGCCACTCCGTTGCCTAGGAAGGTTGGGGCGGTGCCAGTGTTTAACACCTCCAGCCCCAAGCTGTCGACGAGCTGGACCACAGCCTCTCCCTTCGCGTTGGTGCGGCCACTTCCCCAAACAGTGTGCCACGCATTGAGATCCCCCGCAAAGACGACGCGCGGGTGACCTCTCGCCAGCACATCGATGCGCTGCATTACCTCCTCGAACTCAGAGACGCCCGCTGAGGGCGACACGTAGCAACATATGAAGAGCACACCATTGATCCGGGCAGCCGCGATCCCAGACTGCGTCACGGAGACCACTTGCTGAACCGGGTACGTTTCGCTGCTGGCTATGATGGCCACCTTCCCGTCCCTGTCGGCCACCCAGTTCCCATTGTTCCTGGGGACACTGTGCAGCTCCACCATCAGACAGACATCCGCCCGCTCCATCCGCATCGTGTTGAGCGCCAGGTCTTGCGCGCTCCTACTGCGATTGACGTTGATCTGTAGCACTTCCATTTCAGTTCGAGGGTTGTCCACCGCAGGCTGCGGCACCAATACGGTGGGCGCCGCCACACAGCATGCACTTGATCTCGTTGGTGCAACCCGACGCCTTGTGGGTTTGGTCACCACACCGTAGACAACGCTTGGACCGATCCTCACCCGTGCACGTCGCGGCGATGTGTCCCCGCTCCAGACACCGGAAGCAGCGAGTCAGCTGACCCGATACTTTTGGGGCATCATGTACCGAACAATACGTGTAGCCCAGCTCCAGTCGACGATCTTTGACGAGTTCCGCTTCTGCTCGTGGGAGGCGCACGCGAGCCCGCTTCGTCATGTCTCGGCGCTCCCAAAGGTTCACGGTGGCCACCAATGACTGCTTTCCAAGGGTGGTCATGAGCGCCTTTTTGATCGCCTCCTCGTCGATCATGTTGTCGAATCCAGTCAGGACGACCTCAGCCATCTCTGTTCTGACGGTTACCGATCCACTCTCCCCGATGACCTCCTGGATGATGTCCTTCAGCGCCGCGCTATCGACGTCGCGGGACAAAGGCAGCAGGAGGTGGTCCCTCGGCGTTCTTCTGCCAACCCCAATTTGCCGCTGGAAATCGGCAATCCGCGGGCTGGTCCGTATCTTCACATACATTTCCTTGAAGGACACTCCTGGGGCGGGCACAACGACGATTTCATCCGGGCGTTTTCGTCGCGGACGCCGCTTCTCCTGCTGATGAATGCCCATCCGCTGCTGCTGCTGGTGCCCATTTTGCTGGTGCGGCCAC
>NC_064600.1:27052769-27087769 GCF_943734735.2 Anopheles gambiae | reverse complement strand
GGGCGATGGGTGCTCGACAAGGAGACCCATCGCAAATCGGTCCAAAGGGCGCATCGACCGGGGGCTCTCCGAGTCGCCAGCGCCTTCCAGACCGTGTCTTATGATGCCGCTTGCGTTGTCGCCAACACCACCCCGTTAGTCCTCCTCATGCAGGAGGATATCCGCTGCCACGACGAAAAGGCAGCGAGTGGTGGTGTTCAATCGGACAAACGGAAACGGCAACGGGAGGAGACGATGAGGCGCTGGCAGGTCCAGTGGACAACGGGTGCAGGGCAACCAGGAGCACCAGGACTGAAGACGAGGAGGCTGATTCCAGACATTAATCTCTGGGTCAGCCGCAAGCATGGGGAAGTCGACTTTTTCCTCACCCAGCTCCTCACGGGGCACGGGTTCTTGCGCTCCTATTTCGTCGAGAAAGGCATCCTGGAAGGCTCGCCCAACTGCCCCGAATGTGGGGACGCCGTGGAAGACGTTGAACACGTGCTGTTCCACTGTCCACGGTTCGATCGGATCCGGAACGAGATGCAGCAGCGGTGCCATTCCCGAGTAACAATGGATAACATCGTCTCGGAAATGCGCGCCCGCAGCGATACGTGGGAGGCCGTCCGCGCCGCCGCCAGGACAATCTTCTCCACTCTCCAAGCGAGATGGGATGTTGAGCGTCCACCAACGGCAAGGCGACGCAGGCGGGCCAGACGGCGGGTGAGGGACGCAAAAGGTGGTCCCTCAGGCCCTGCGGCACGGCAACAACCCGCGCCACAAGGGCCACCGTAAGCTGGAAAGTTACTAATCTTTTATCTTTTTCGTTTCGTTTCTTCCAGCTTTCTTTTTTCTTTTCTCTACTCTATTTTCAGCTTTCTTCTATCTCTTTCTCCTTTTTCTTGTTTCCTCTTTCAAAATTTTGTTCCAGGAGAACTGACTTACGAGCTTGGAGTGGTGACCAACGATGCAGACCCCCCCATTGCCCACCCGAAGTGTGGGCGATAGGACCAAAGGGACCGCGTCGCACCACGGAAAGCACCGTAATAAGCAGAATCAGCAGACCAGATCGCCGCAGAAGATGCGTCGTGACCCAGGGTGCAACCGCACACACGACTCCGCAAGAAGTAATACGCACCACAAGCGTACCGGCCGAGTTGGGTGAGTCGGAGAGGGGGATGGAATATGCTCACTCTTCGTTAACAAAAAAAAAAAAAAAAAAAAAAAAAACAGGTAGCCAAATGCTAGACATCATCGGACAGCCGAACGGAGCGGACGTGTTCTCACCTCGCTCCCGCTCGACACCAGAGTTCTACTGACCATTTTATACCCGGAGGCCCAGCCGCTACGGTATAAATTTGCTCGGTGCTCTGCTCATCCGCCCAGTCTTCATCCAGCCTTCGAGACGGCGTTACGCTGCCCAAATACCCAGCGCTCAGTGTTAGTGAATAATTGTGTGTGTGTGTGAAAGCGTCAGTATTCTTTTAACCGTTGACGAGGAAGGTCGTGCTTCTGCTAGTCTCAGTTTCTAGAGTGCTTGATACAGTGTGTGTGTGTGTGTGTGTGTGTGTGTGTGTGTGTGTGTGTGTGTGTGTAGTGCTGTGCTGTGTTCTGTGTTAGCAATTCCAACCGTTATAAGCATCGCCTTCTGCGTTTATTATTTTAATTGTTTTTGCCGTCGGCTTTTTTCCTTCGGCATTGTAGCATCACCTTTTGTGTATTTTAATTTATTTGATTTTGCCGTCGGCTTTTTTTCCCGGCGGCATTTTAGCATCACCTTCTGTGTATTTAATTTATTTATTTTGTCGTCGGCTTTTTTCCCGTCGGCACTCTAGCATCACCTTCTGTGTGTATTTTAATTAATTTTATTGGTCGTCGACTTTTTTCCCGTCGGCATTTCTGCAAGTTTTTTAATTAAAATTAATTTAGCGTTGGAATTGTTGACCGGTGCCATAAGTGCTACGTGCGAGTGAAGTGAAGTGATTCTGGGCCTTGAAGACTCCGATTGCTATTTTAATTAGGCCTTCTGCAAATATTATTTTATATAACCCACAATTACCATTGGGAAATTAGCATCGCCTTCAGCGTAATTATTTAACTGCCTTCTGCATATTTATTTAATATTATTCTTGAATTAGCATCACCTTCAGTGCCATATAAACTTAAAAATAATTTTATTTAAGCCTTCTGCAATAATTGTGATTTAATTCCTCTTTACAAATATTTTCTAGCATCGCCTTCAGCGTATTGAATATATTTAGCCTTCTGCAAAATACAAAATATTAATTAATTTCTTTTAAAAACAAGTGCCTTAAGAAAATCTTGTTATTTAGCATCGCCTTCTGCGTTTTATTTAAAATAAGCTTTCGTTGACGACTTCGGTCGGAATCACTAGTGTTGTGTGTGTTGTGTGTGTGTGAATCAGTGAAGTGATTCCGTGTTTTGATAACTCCGATCGCAATTTGTTCTAAGCCCTCTGCAATTTAAATTTAATTCTACAAACCCACATTTGCCGACGGGAATTAAGCATCGCCTTCAGCGTTTTTATTAACTGCCTTCTGCAGAAAATTTAAATTAATAATTGAGAAAATTCTAAAATAAGATATACAAGCATTGCCTTCTGCAGTTAAAATATAATTATTTTATTAAATTAATAAGCCTTCTGCATTGGTAACCTACTTAATAAGTTTCCTTATAATTTTGCCTATAGAATCGCCCTCAGTGTTCAGATAAAATTTCAAATCATTCAACTTATCCTCGATATTATTTTAAAGTAACTTTAAATTGCCCATATAAATTATTAATACTAATAGCATTGCCTTCTGCATTTTAATAAATTAACTAAGCCTTCTGCATCAAGCTTTCGTTGAGACTTCGGCCGGAATCACTAGTGTGTGTGTGAAAAGTGGAGTGTTCTTGTGTTGACCGTTCCGATTGCCAAAAGCCTTCTGCATTTAATTTTATTTAAATTTTTTATTTAATTGCCTTTTTATAAATCCCAGTTTGCCGTCGGGAAATTATCATCGCCCTCCGCGTAGAAAAAAAATTGCTTTCTAACAGTTGCCTTCTGCAACACATTTTATGATTTTTAACAAATATATTATTTTATTTAACGGTTTGCCCTTAGAAACTCAATATATTATATCAAGCCCTCAGCAAACAAAATTATTTTATTAAATCGCCCTCCGCAAGAACAAACTTTGAATTTAAAAATCTTATTAGACAATTAATTTATTAGCATCGCCATCTGCGTAATTAATTAAATTAAGCCTTCAGCAAATAAGCTTTCGTTGAGCGGTCCACGAGAACATTGTGCTAAGTGTGTGTTGTGTGCGAGACTCCCGATTCCATCTGTTCCGGCGACGAGATTTTCTCCAAGCGGCGTAGAAACATCGAGAGTTTCCAAACCGGCAAATAGTTTAAAGTTTTATAGAGTAGAATTTGAAATCCCATTTACAACCTAACCCAATCTCAATTAGCTCCCCAACTAAACCTTTATTATATAAAACCGCATTTATTTTCTTTTTTCGATTCTCTCTCCCCCTCAGCATTAAATTTCATAATATATATAAAAAACTAACAATAGAAATAGTTTTTTAAAACACTTCACAAACACATTTTGAACCACCATTCGTAAAGTAGAATAATTTCCCAAACCAGAAGAACTAACAATTTGAATTTTCAAAATCTATCCTAACCAAATTTCAAAACTCTCGTAAAACTAACAAACCAATCTCCAGTAAGGGAGTGTAGAGCAAGGTGAACGGAAACCCATTTTACCTGTATCCCGTAGCATAGCCAAAAATATAACGGGACACTTGGTCCATTTTACCTGTAACGTTGAAGCACACACGTCTCCTCACGTAGTTTGTCACTTTTAAGCACTCTTAAATTTCATTCATTTCATTCATTTCATTCAAATCTCGAAAACTCTAGAAAAACTCAAATCCCACATAGGAAGCCTTCTGCGAATATTTTAAAATAAACATTAGTTCAGTTTCTATCCATGAGCGAATTTATTTTTTACTTAAAAAAAAATAAATTATTTTTACTCAAATATTAAAACAAATAATTGTTAAAAGAACCTTTATTTGAAATAATTAACTTACAACGCCTTAAGCACAATAGAGCAAAATTTAATATTTACAATTTTCAATTCAACGCTTCACATTTTGAGTAGCATATTTTTCTTCACAATCCATTTTGTTATATTCCCTTACAGAATTAAATCTCAATTTATTTACACATATATCCACTTTGTCTAAGTTTTAATATAAATTAATTAGACAATTCCAATATTTACCAAAAAATTTGCAATAACTTTTGATAAGTGGTAAAACGTCTTCCCCAACCAGAACCCTTTAACAAGTAGAAATTTCAATAATCACGTAGTTATTTTTTCTCCCGGCTCTCTGCATGTTTAAAAATAATAAATTGGTTTAAATAATTAATAATATTGAATGATTTAAATAATCACAAAATAATTTGAATTGACATTTAAACACTTGACATTCAACGTTGACACATAATCAAACTGACAGTTCAATATATCTGACATCTAACGTCACTTTGACATCTTAAATTGGTTGACATATATAATTTAAATGTTTTGACAGATGCAACCGAATTAATAATAATTTCAAAATCAATTATATTCAGCCAACTTAATTGAATTTAAATTGCTTTTGCTAAAGTTACAATTCATTACACAATAATTAACTCAAATTTTATTTAAAAATCCCAATATCATTCGTTTAATTAAAATTTAAAAAGCCAACTTAAATATTCAGTTAATTTTTGACAAGACACACAACATAAAAAATCAAACCACCATCCGTAAAGTAGAATAATTTCCCAAACCAGAAGAACTAACAATTTGAATTTTCAAAATCTATCTCAACCAAATTTCAAAACTCTCGTAAAACTAACAAACCAATCTCCAGTAAGGGAGCGTAGAGCAAGGTGAACGGAAACCCATTTTACCTGTATCCCGTAGCATAGCCAAAAATATAACGGGAAACTTGGTCCATTTTACCTGTAACGTTGAAGCACACACGTCTCCTCACGTAGTTTGTCACTTTTAAGCACTCTTAAATTTCATTCATTTCATTCATTTCATTCATTTCATTCAAATCTCGAAAACTCTGAAAAAACTCAAATCTCACATAGAAAGCCTTCTGCGAATATTTTAATACAATCATCAGTTCAGTTTCTATCCATTAGCGAATTTATTTTTTACTTTAAAAAAAAATAAATTATTTTTACTCAAATATTAAAACAAATAATTGTTAAAAGAACCTTTATTTGAAATAATTAACTTACAACGCCTTTAGCACAATAGAGCAAAATTTTATATTTACAATTTTCAATTCAACGCTTCACATTTTGAGAAGCATATTTTTCTTTACAATCCATTTTATTATATTCCCTTACACAATTAAATCTCAATTAATTTACACATATATACACTTTGTCTTAGTTTTAATATAAATTAATTAGACAATTCCAATATTTACCAAAAAATTTGCAATAACTTTTGATAAGTGGTAAAACGTCTTCCCCAACCAGAACCCTTTTACAAGTAGAAATTTCAATAATCACGTAGTTATTTTTTCTCCCGGCTCTCTGCATGTATAAAAATAATAAATTGGTTTAAATAATTAATAATATTGAATGATTTAAATAATCACAAAATAATTTGAATTGACATTTAAACACTTGACATTCAACGTTGACACATAATCAAACTGACAGTTCAATATATCTGACATCTAACGTCACTTTGACATCTTAAATTGGTTGACATATATAATTTAAATGTTTTGACAGTTGCAACCGAATTAATAATAATTTCAAAATCAATTATATTCAACCAATTTAATTGAATTTAAATTGCTTTTGCTAAAGTTACAATTCATTACACAATAATTAACTCAAATTTTATTTACAAATCCCAATATCATTCGATTAATTAAAATTTAAAAAGCCAACTTAAATATTCAGTTAATTTTTGACAAGACACACAACATAAAAAAAATCAAACCACCATCCGTAAAGTAGAATAATTTCCCAAACCAGAAGAACTAACAATTTGAATTTTCAAAATCTATCTCAACCAAATTTCAAAACTCTCGTAAAACTAACAAACCAATCTCCAGTAAGGGAGCGTAGAGCAAGGTGAACGGAAACCCATTTTACCTGTATCCCGTAGCATAGCCAAAAATATAACGGGACACTTTACACGCAAATTACGGGCAAATTTACGACAGGAAATTTTTCGCTACCACATATCCAGCAGAGTCAAATCCCATGGGCCCATTGCAAAAAGCAAAACATGAGCTCATGCTGTTTATCAGGGACACCGTGAAGCACAGGGCAATTTTAGCCAAAACGCCCCAATTCGCTAATTGGGAAGAGCGAATTGGCTCAGTATTAGCCCTGCTGCACAATCTTCCAGCAATTTGGCTAGGAGAGGCGGGGTCCGGAATTGACGTGGGAACGGGAACCGAGGATCTCGTGGTGGAGGACCCGGTGTTGGAGCAAGACTTAGGGCCTTTGGCAGGCCCTAATCAGGAGCCGCAACCGGGATCTTTGCCCTTGGACGAGACTGATGTCACTTAATTTTTTAATGTCCTTGGGGGAATCATGCGGGAGATGTACAACGTAATAGTAAGGGAGAATGAGGCCAAGACAGGAGGAAATGGGGAACAGGGACAACAGCTGGTGGGTCAGGAAGGAAAAAAGGGTAAGAAGAAGGGAAAGGGTGGGAAGGGGGAAAATGCTAAGGTAGTTGTGGCAGAGGAACCTTGCGAAGGGGAAAGTTGTTCGACGGACCAGGGATCTGGATCATCAGAGGGGCAAGGGGGTGCGCAAGAATGGCGAACGGTAAAGGGGAAGACCGCCGTGCGCCGGGAGAGACGGAAGAGGAAGAAGCAGCGTGAAGCTGAGCAAGCAGCCAGCCTCGCCGCAAACACGCCACCTTCTGTTCCCCAACCCAAGCAAAAGCCGGCACCTGCTTCTAATCCCAGGGCCGGCCGAATGCCAAACGCTATTGAACTTGAATCAATTGGGGGATTCAAGCACGCAGACATGATGCCTATCCTGAGGGAAAAGGTGAAAAAAGAGGACGTGCATAGAATTCGCACAAACTTTAAGGGTCATCTACTCCTGGAATTAGCACCAATGTCGCACCAGGAAACGATGACCCTTTGGAGAGAGGTGTCTGCGGCCCTTGATGGCAAAGCAAAATGCCGACCGCGGACACCCTCAGTGCGAGTGAACTGCACTAACATTCCGCCTGGCACTTCGTCCGAAGAAATTTCTTCGGAAATGAGTGCCGCGCTGGGCGTTGAAATTTTCAGCGACCAGATCACGACCGTAAAAACGCATTACGGTACGTTGGTCGCATTTTTCGACTGCCCAGCAATAGCGATGACAGACCAGGCCCTGGCGAGGCAATACACGGTCGGTTTCAGCAAATGCTGCAGGCTTCGGCTTTTGGAGCGTCGGCGGCAGTGCTACCGGTGCTACGAATACGGGCATACTGCTGCCCGTTGCCGTGGTAAGGACCGCAGTAGCAAATGCCACCGCTGCGCGGAAGATAAGCACGAGGGACCGTGCACTAGGGAGCGGAAGTGCTTGGGATGCGAGGGCCCGGATGCAATCGGGCATTCGCTGGGCCAGCGCAGTTGCCGCTACTTTGGAAAGGTAACCCCACAGCCCAGTCATGATTAGAGTGTTCCAACAGAACCTCAATCATGACCAAACGGCTCAAGACTTGCTTTTGCAAAGTGCTCGAGCCGAGGGTTGTGATATTCTGATTATCTCGGACCCCTATTGGGTGCCGAATAATAACAGCAATTGGGTTACCGATACCACTGGTCGGGTAGCAGTGGTATCAGTTGGGGATTATCCTTTTCAGCGCATCATTGACAACCAACGCGAGGACTTCGTTGTGGTCGAGATGCGGGGAATCGTTTTCTGTTCCGTCTACCTACCACCCGTGGGTTCCGATTTGACTCTCGAGGAGTACAAACGCAAATGGACCGAAATCGTGTCTGTGCTCCCACGGAATCGGGACACCGTGATCGGGGGTGATGTAAACGCCTGGTCAGGTGCATGGGGAATGGAGCGGAGGCCAAACGATGGGGAAAGGGTATCTAGGGGGGGAGTTGTGATGGATGCGGCGGCTGCTCTGGGATTGGTTCTCCTGAACCAGGGCAACCAGAGCACTTGGATTGGGGCAAATGGTCGCAACTCCATTGTGGACGTATCTTTTTGCAGCCCCTCCTTGGTAGGGGACAATAATTGACGCGTGTGTGACGAAACCCCAAGTGACCACAACACTATCAAGTTTGTGGTCGGCAGGGTTCCGAGACAGCGCGCCAATAACGAGGGACACTCAGCAGTGAATGGGGGAAGGTGGTCTACAAGATTCTTCGATAAGGAT
This sequence comes from Anopheles gambiae, assembly GCF_943734735.2. Lineage (NCBI taxonomy): Eukaryota > Metazoa > Arthropoda > Insecta > Diptera > Culicidae > Anopheles > Anopheles gambiae. The sequence continues at coordinate 27,079,341 of NC_064600.1, read as the reverse complement.
TTGTTCGTTGAAATCTTGAGGGACCAGGACATTTTTGGGCATGTTGCTACGCCAGAGGAGCTGACCCAGGCCATTACGGTGGCATGTGATGGCACCATGCCTAGGCAACCCCCAAGGCGACAGGGCCGGCGGCCAGTTTATTGGTGGACGTCCGAGATTGATCGGTTGCGCAGCCATTTTCATGGAATGAAACGACCGTTCAACCGGGCTCGGACCGAGGAGCAGCGCGAGGAAAGGCGTCAAATAAAGTCGGACGCACGCGCTGCCCTGGGACGGGCCATCAAGCTCAGCAAGGACCAACACAAGCAGGATCTGCCGGAACAATTGGAACCGCATGGCTTTGGCCCTGCGTACCAAATCCGCAAGCAGCAGTGGGAAGGAGCTCGGGTTCCGATGGAACGGGATGCCAATAAGCTCCAGTTCATCGTGAATGAGCTCTTTCCCGATCGTCCCCCGATGGAGTGGCCCGAGACGGAAGTAGGTGGGAATCCACAGGACCCGGTCTCGGAGGAGGAGTTGGCGGAAGAGTTGAAGGAGATTGCCCGCTCACTCAACCCCAAGAAAGCTCCGGGGGACGACAACATTCCGAATATGGCAGCAGCTGCGGCAATTCTGGCTTTTCCGGAAGTTTTTGCTAAAAGCTATAAGCAGCTACTGGAGGCAGGCACTTTCCCCGACGCATGGAAGCGGCAACAGCTGGTGCTGCTTACCAAGTCGGGGAAACCACCTGGGGAGCCCTCGTCGTACCGGCCAATTTGTTTGCTGAGTGTGCTGGGGAAAATTTTAGAGCGGTTGATTCAGCGGAGGCTGACAACCCATCTGGAGTTGACCTGGGGACTTTCGGACGCCCAATACGGTTTCTGTAAAGGGCGTTCAACCGTTGATGCCATCACTCGGGTGATGAACAACGGGAAAGTCGCTCTAGACAAGAAGCGAAAGGGAGATCGTCTCTGTGCGGTGGTAACGGTGGACGTCCGGAATGCCTTCAACTCGGCAAACTGGACAGTGATCGGCCAAGCTCTGCAGCGTAAAAACACTCCGCCTTATTTGCAGGCGTTGCTGCGGAACTATTTCATTGGCCGAACGCTCCACTATGATACGGATGAAGTAGTAGTGTCGAGGACTGTATCTGCTGGCGTTCCTCAGGGTTCGGTTCTAGGACCAACACTTTGGAACGTCATGTACGACGACCTACTCCGCTTGCCGCTCGAGGGACTACGAGCGGACATCATCGGGTTTGCTGACGACGTGGCCTTCACATTTTTGGGAAGGACCACGGAACAGGTCAGCGCATTAGCAACGGCTAACCTGGAGAGGATCGAGCGGTGGCTGCAAGGAGTCGGTTTGGAACTTGCCCACCAAAAGACCGGGTTCATGATCTTTTGTACCCATCATGTCCCGCAGCTCGCAGAGCTTCAAGCGGGCGGTCACTCGATCCAATCCACGGAAACGCTGAAGTACCTGGGAGTGGACCTCTGCCGCAAACAGCACCACAGCCGGCATCTGGAGAAGGTGGTCAATAAGGCTTCACGGATTACGAACGCCTTGACCTGCCTAATGCCGAATAAGCGTGGTCCAAAGAGCCGCAGTAGGAGACAGCTCGTAAACGTCGGCAACAGTATCATCCGATACGGAGTTGCCACCTGGGGGCGATGGGTGCTCGACAAGGAGACCCATCGCAAATCGATCCAAAGGGCGCATCGACCGGGGGCTCTCCGAGTCGCCAGCGCCTTCCAGACCGTGTCTTATGATGCCGCTTGCGTTGTCGCCAACACCACCCCGTTAGTCCTCCTCATGCAGGAGGATATCCGCTGCCACGACGAAAAGGTAGCGAGTGGTGGTGTTCAATCAGACATACGGAAGCGACAACGGGAGGAGACGATGAGGCGCTGGCAGGACCAGTGGACAACGGGTGCAGGGCAACCAGGAGCACCAGGACTGAAGACGAGGAGGCTGATTCCAGACATTAATCTCTGGGTCAGCCGCAAGCATGGGGAAGTCGACTTTTTCCTCACCCAGCTCCTCACGAGGCACGGGTTCTTGCGCTCCTATTTCGTCGAGAAAGGCATCCTGGAAGGCTCGCCCAACTGCCCCGAATGTGGGGACGCCGTGGAAGACGTTGAACACGTGCTGTTCCACTGTCCACGGTTCAATCGGATCCGGAACGAGATGCAGCAGCGGTGCCATTCCCGAGTAACAATGGATAACATCGTCTCGGAAATGTGCGCCCGCAGCGATACGTGGGAGGCCGTCCGCGCCGCCGCCAGGACAATCTTCTCCACTCTCCAAGCGAGATGGGATGTTGAGCGTCCACCAACGGCAAGGCGACGCAGGCGGGCCAGACGGCGGGCGAGGGACGCAAATGGTGGTCCCTCAGGCCCTGCGGCACGGCAACAACCCGCGCCACAAGGGCCACCGTAAGCTGGAAAGTTACTAATCTTTTATCTTTTTCTTTTCGTTTCTTTCCAGCTTTCTTTTTCTCTCTTCTCCTCTATTTTCAGCTTTCTTCTACCTCTTTCTCCCTTTTCTTGTTTTCTCTATCAAAATTTCGTTTCAGGAGAACTGCCTAACGTGCTTGGAGTGGTGACCAACGATGCAGACCCCCCATTGCCCACCCGAAGTGTGGGCGATAGGACCAAAGGGACCGCGTCGCACCACGGAAAGCAGCGTAATAAGCAGAATCATCAGACCAGATCGCCGCAGAAGATGCGTCGTGACCCAGGGTGCAACCGCACACACGACTCCGCATGAAGTAATACGCACCACACGCGTACCGGCCGAGTTGGGTGAGTCGGAGAGAGGGATGGAATAAGCTCACTCTTCGTTAACAAAAAAAAAAAAAAAACAAAAAAAAAAAAAAAGGTAGCCAAATGCCTCGTCATCTCATTAGTGACGCGAATGAATGGATTAACGAGATTCCCTCTGTCCCTATCTACTATCTAGCGAATCCAGTCTGCATCGTAGCATCGTCGTGTGTAGCGTGTTACCCGCTTGTCCGACCGTGAGCCGTGGCCCGCAAGGGTACAAGCTTGCGTACGTCGGTGCATTCGTGGTGCACTGCTTCTGCGCGGTCGATCGTTTATGATGTCACGTTTGCCCCCGGTTCCGCGCGCCGCCCGGCTCGAAGACTCCTGGACAGGTCCTTTCGGTCCACGTCATGGACAGTGCCAGGTGCGGAGTTTGACTGGGGCGGTACATCTCCAAAACGATAACGGAGGTGTCCAAAGGTCAGCTCAGTGTGGACAGAAACCACACGCTGAGCATAAGGACAAAAGCTGGCTTGATCCCAACGTTCAGTACACTTCCGGACAGCGAAAGCTTGGCCTTACGATCCTTTTGGTCATAACGAGTTTTTAGCAAAAGGTGTCAGAAAAGTTACCACAGGGATAACTGGCTTTTTTTTTTTTTGTAAATAGAATTCTTTATTTTCCGAATCCCTTACCCGCCCCTACAATATATACCCGCGAGGGTTTTCTTTGCTGGGGGTTCTTAGCCGTTTTTGGCCATTCTTCAGCCGTGCTGTTGCACCTTTCAATTTATTAAATTCGATTAAAATTCAAAACAAAAATCTTCTAACTCCTATCGTTCTCTAGTTGGAGTCTTCAGATTTAGCATTTGCTGCTTCTGCTGCAGCGCTGTGAAACTAGCGGGAGGCAACTTCTGCCTCGACCCCCGCCGCTTCTTCAGCAGCGCTAAGGCCACCATCTGTGGCTGCTGCTGCAGCCTCCTCCACCTGGTGCGATGCCTCACGAAACGGTCCGTCAGCGTTTCCCGCGATTCCTCGGTCGTCATCGTCATCGCTTCTCGCCCGGCTGGACACCCCGAGAAGACGACGATTTCGCCTCCTCTCCCTGAACCGCGCTTGCCGTTCACGGAGCGCTGCACGTCGCTGAGCGGTCCGTGGTGAAGCTGGTGGGGTAGGGGGAAGTCCAGCTCGACGTTCTTCCCGCCGACGTGCTGTTGCTGCTCGCCGGTTGGCGTTGCGCCTCTCGTTACGGGCCCGTCGCACTTCGGCGCGTTGAGCCTCTAGCTCTACCACGTCGTCATTTTGGTGATCGATGACGTGAGCCGCCAATGCTGCCCGCTCCTCGTCCCACGCTCGCTGCAGCTGGGCCGTTATCCGCTTAGCAGCTTCACAAATACGGCTCCAGCTCTCGGCATCGCGCAGCAAGTGCCGCTGGAGGGTGTCAGGACAGACAGCGTCTGGACCCCCTCGCCGAGTAGCTCCTGACGTACTGCAGCGAAGCGTGGACGCTCGAAGAAAGCGTGCTCCGCCGTCTCTGGGACGCCGACGCACAACTGGCAGTCTGGGGACGACGTGAATCCGTTATGGCACAAGTAGTCACGGAAAAATCCGTGTCCGGACAAAACTTGCGCCAAATGGAAAGTCACGTCTCCATGTTTCCTAGACTGCCAGTCACCGACCGATGGGATGACACGGTGCGTCCACCGCGTGTGCCGGCTAGCATCCTGATGCAGTGCGTCGGCATCCCATTCCTCCTGCCAGCAGTCGATAGTATACTGCCGCTCAGTCGCCCGGATGTCCTCCCTCGTTGCAGCACGGTCTGGAGCAAGGAGATGTTGATGGACCCGAGCATCCTCGATGATGAGGTGGCATATCGGTACGAGTCCAGCGAGCAGGGTGGCCGTCTCATACCTAACGGTACGGAATGCCCGTGCCACCCTGATGGCGGCTTTTCGCTGTACTCGCTGCAGCATCCGTCGGCACTCTCGCACCCGAGTTGCCTCAGCCCAGACGGGAGCAGCATACCGCATCACCGATTCTGCCACGTACGCCAGCAGCCTTGACTTAGCCGTCCTGGGGCCGCTGTGGTTTTGCATGAGGCGCGTTACAGCTGCCACCACGCGCGACGCCTTTTCCGTGACCTGGGTGACATGGTCTCGCCATTTCAGGTGGTCTTGGAGCTGCACACCCAAGTACCTGATGCTCCTAGACGACTTGATTTCCACGTCACCGACGCGAAATGTCACCTGCGGTGGAGTCTTCTTACTCGAAATCAGGACGGCTTCAGTCTTGGCTGGGGCCAACTCCAGACCGTGCTGTTGCATCCAACGTTGGACCTGGTCAACGGCCTCCTCTGCTCTCGCGCGAACCTCGTCGGTGGTGGTAGCAGGAACCAGCAGCGCCAAGTCATCCGCGTAACCGATGATTTCGACGTCGGGAGGAGGCGGCACATCCAGCACCCCGTCATACATAATGTTCCACAAGGTGGGGCCCAGAATGGACCCCTGTGGAACACCGGCGGTGACATGCCGTACGACGGGGCCTTCGCTCGTGTCGAGGCACAACATGCGATCCTCGAAGTAGCTTCGAAGCATCCGTTGGAGGCCAATTGGGACACCTTTTGCCTGAAGGGCGCTGGCAATGGATTGCCAGCTGGCCGTGTTGAACGCGTTCTTCACGTCCAACGCCACTACAAGCAAAAAACGGTTATCCCGGCCGTTCGTTCGCCCGAACGACATGGCGGTGCGGCCGGCCTCAACAACGCGCTGAATGGCGCTCACCGTCGATCTTCCTCGACGAAATCCGAACTGCCGGTCCGACAGTCGGGGTGACGACGGCTCCTCAAGATGTTCGTTGAGGCGGTTCAATATGAGGCGCTCCAGTACCTTCCCCAGTGCGTCGAGCATGCAAAGGGGTCGGTACGAGCTGCTCTCTCCCGGAGGCTTCCCTTGCTTTGGCAGCAACACCAGTCTTTGCCTCTGACACTGCGCCGGAAACGTAGCGCGGTTGAGGCAATCCTGGTACAGGACCCGGAAGACCTCCGGGAACATAATGATTGCCGTCTTCACCGCCGCATTCGGGATGCCATCAAGCCCTGGTGCTTTCCGGTTCGCCATCTGGCTCGCGATGAGTAGCAGCTCGTCGTCAGTAACAGGTGCTATACCCGCCACAGTTGTTGCTCCCTCGTCGATTTCAGCGTTTCTCAGCAGCGACCAGTCACAGGGCGGATGCTCAGGGAAGAGGTCGGACACGATGCGTTCGAGGATGTCCCGGTCCGCTTCCGACGGCATCCGACTGCCCCGGAGCCGAGACATGACTACACGGTATCCTGCCCCGAACGCATTCTCTTCTGCAATTTCGATCAGCTCCTGGAACAAGTTCCGCTTGCTAGCTCGAATTGCTCGACTGAGCTCCGCCCTTGCTGTCCTGTGCTCAGCTGCTGCTATGCTGCGCTCCTCCAAATCAGCCGTCCGCAGCATCCGGTCACGAGCAACCTCGCAGTTGATCCTCAGGCGAGCCAGGAGGGGAGTCCACCAAAATGTGTTACGATGCGGGTCTTGATGCAGTCGGGTAACCCGTTGCATCGTCTCATCACAAGCCTTTAACATGGCTGCGATCATACCCTCCTGGCTCGTTGCACGTTGTACAAAGTCCGCAGCGAACAGCGCCTCGAGGAATGAGGTAGCAGAAAACTGCGAGGTCTTCCATCTACGGCCAGCGTGACGCACACGCCTCTGGCTTGAGGAAGGACCCTGCCGCGACGACGGTTGCCGCTGATGTTGCTGCTGCTGCTGTTGCGATGACTGCTGCTGCTGCTGTAGCGATGACTGCTGCTGCTGCTGCTGCTGCTGCGAAGAAGACTGTTGCGCAGGCTGCTGTTGGCCCTGCAGTTGGTCAGGCGATGCTGGTGTTCCTCCCACGGTGTAAAGGACATAGCGGTGGTCTGATGCGGTGTAGCGTGTGCTCACGATCCACGTCTCTGGGCGAGCAATCGACGGGCTCGCGAACGCCAAGTCAACTATGCTCGGGGCAGCTACCCCGTTGCCGTCGAACGTGAATTCTCGACCTCGGTTTATCACGCTCAGGCCAAGTTGCTCCACCATTGCGTGCAGCTCTTCCCCGCGGTCGCAGGTCCTCGGACTACCCCACTCCTCATGTCTGGCGTTAAAATCGCCGGCGACGACGACTTGAGGGTGGGAGAAGGCTTCGAGTTCTATGGCTTCAGAGAAGCGCTCGAACTCGGCGAGGTTGAGGCTTGGTGGAGCGTAGCAGCTTACGAAGGTCACTCCGCCAATCTGCGCTGCTACCAGCCCTCGAGCTTCGCTGCACCACACGCGCTGAATTGGTAGCTCACCGACAGCTACCACCTTGCTACCGTCCTGCAGCTGCTGAATGCCCACCGGCCGTTATTTTCTGGTGGGCGCAGAACATCAGAGAGGATGAGCACGTCTGCTTTCTCCTCTCTGGCAGCTTGCAGCACCAGGTTCTGGGCAACACGGCCATGGCCCAGATTCGCCTGCAAGACTTTCAGGGCCGGGAATATCGCAGAGCCGAACGAGCACATTCGCTGTGGCCTATGTGGGGAGCGCCACCACACAGTGCACACTTCGCCTCATTTTGGCAGGTTCGTGCTTTGTGTCCGTCTAGTCCACAACGGATGCACAAATTCTGCCGATCTGCAGTGGAACGGCAGTTCGAGGCAATGTGGCCCATCTCCAGACAGCGGAAACAACGCTGTCGCTCTGGAGGAGTTGGTGGGGCTGCACGTACCTTGCTGACGCAGTCGCACAGGAACAGCTTTGCTCCTTCCAACTGACGAGCCGACTTCGCTGGTAGCCGGATGCGTGCACGCTTCGCTCCATCCGGAAGTTCCCAAATGCTGGTGGAGACTACTCCAGCACTTGCGCCAATCTTCTCATCGAGGGCAGCAATGACGTCCTCCTCTGCAGCGAGGGGATCGATGTCTTCCACGATCAGTTCACCCATTTCGGTGACAAGCCGACTTACGCCTGCATCACCGATAATCTTGCGGACGCCATCTAGCATAAGTGGGGCATTTGCCGTCTTGCTTAGTTCCATGCGTAGCAGCCTCGCATGGGTTCGGCGACCCTGCTTGATATGCCCTTTCATGCCACAGTAGGCAGGGTCGTGGCGGATGGCTTTGCGTACCTTATCGTCGATGCTGTCCCAGGTTTCGCCTTCGCTGGGTGACACTTCGATGATGTCAGGCCTCGGCTTTCGCTTACGCTGTTGCTCCTGTTGTTGCTGCTGCGAGCCAGCGACCGCCTGTCGCTGTGGCTGACGTTGCTGCTGCTGCTGTTGATCCTCCGCGGTAACGGCTGCCTGTCGCTGTGGCTGACGCTGCTGCTGCTGCTGTTGCGGCTGCTGTTGGGAGCGTGGCTTGCCGGTAGCCTTGCCACGGTACCTGCGACGTACCACCTCGCTGTAGGTCAACTCCGGCACGACGTCTCCGCGGACGGCTGTCAATGCCTCGCTACGCGGCGGCATGACTGCGCGCGACGTCGACGCGCGGGGCTGCTCCTGCTCGTGCTGGTTCCGCTGCTGCTGCTGTTGCTGCTGCTGCGGCTGCGCAGAGGATCGGCGCGGCAACGGAGTTGGAGGTTGACGTGGACTAGCTGACGGTTGTCCACCGCCAACCTTTGCCGCCAGCAGAGAGTTGAGCACATCTCGATCGCGTTGATGTGCGGTGGCTAGCTTCTCCATTTGCGCCTCCAGCTTTTCTTCACGGCGCTTCGCCTCCTCCTTTTCCTCCTGCAGCAGTTGGCACATGCCAGTTATCTGCTCCAGGAGTTGTGCGTTTTGCTCCTTCATCGCACAGTTCTGCTCCTCGAGCCGTTGTATTGTAGCTCTGAGCAACTCGAGCTCCGGAGCCGGTGTCGCTGATGCAGCTTTTGGCTGCGCAATGGGCTTACTAGCGCCTGTGGCGCTTAGCCTAGGAAGCGCAACACGTGGCTCGGCCGCAAAGAGCTTGGAGCTAGGAGCCAAGCTGGTGCGGCAGTCCACCGACGTCGCCCTAGCACCCGAGCGGGTCGATCTCCCGGCTGCTTCCATTACGACTGACTGACGATCGCGATGGCTGGGTTAAATAGCCCTGGGGGTCGAAATGACCCCGGGGGTCGGATGACCCAGGGGGTCGGAAAGACCCCTGGGATGCTGCGTCGCCTAGCTGGTGTTCTGCCGCTCAATCGCTGCTGTAGAATCCTTCTTCCACGCTGGTTTTTCCACTATGGTCCGACTTGCGACCCCCCTGGTGGGCTGGGGGGGAGGGGTGGCGGGTGGCGAAAAATTACGAGAGGGTGCGTCGCTCACGTGGGGAATGGATCCGCACCAATCCCGAATTTTTCCGGCACTTTTTCACGTCCAAATTGCGCTGCCCGCTTTTTCGACCCTTTTTGAACCTATTTTAGGGATTTTTCACCGGGAGCGGGGGGGAAATTATTTTCCCGTGTTTTGTTTTATCGCCTTCTATCACCCCGCAGCTTCGCCGAATTTTTTCTAATTTTTCGAAAAAATTTCGAAAAATTCGAGCAGTTTTCGAGTTGCTCGAACTCCTCGAATCGAGCAGATTCGAGCTGCCGCGGGCACTACACTTCTTCCCCGAATTTTTTGCGCACTTTTTGTAAACTCGAGCACTTTTCGAGCAGTAACGGACTTTTCAAATTTTTGCCCCTTGGGAACTGCTCCCCGGACAAAATTTGTCCCTTGGGTATTATAGAACTGTCACCAAGAAACGTCAAAAAATTTTTACACGATTTTCACAAATTTTTTGATGCAATCTTATTGTACGCATAAAAACAAGCACAATGGTGAAAACCGCACTCGAATCCGACCAAAACTCACCGAGTTATTCACGATTTACTGTTTTTTTCGTTTTTTACCGCGGACACGAGCCCCAGCGGTAGCACCCCCGACACTTTTGGTTTTCGCGTTTTTTCACTTTCTGCTGCACGGATCGTTTCCAAAACACTTGGAGTCGCTTCAGAAGCGTCCATTTAGTTAAATACAAGTGTTTCCGGCACTTAAATCACAGATTTTTACACTTAATTCCCACACCCGGAAATTTGGTGCTACCGGGGGGGGGCAAATGTATACACAAAAACACGATTTTTCACTTTTACAAAAAATCACCGATTTTCGAGTAAATAACACCGTCTAAAGGTAAAACGGGTGCTCTGAACTCGTTTTTAGCACTTTCCGAGCGATCCGAGGCCGTTTTACACACTTTTTTTTCGAAACTCTGTCGGAGCGTGTTTACATCCGCCTTCACTCGACGGCTACTCGATGCAAGCTCGGGATAACTGGCTTGTGGCCGCCAAGCGTTCATAGCGACGTGGCTTTTTGATCCTTCGATGTCGGCTCTTCCTATCATTGTGAAGCAAAATTCACCAAGCGTAGGATTGTTCACCCTTTCAAGGGAACGTGAGCTGGGTTTAGACCGTCGTGAGACAGGTTAGTTTTACCCTACTGGTGTGTGCTTATAGTCGCTATCTTAACGGAATTCCTGTGCAGTACGAGAGGAACCACAGGTACGGACCACTGGCTCAATACTAGTCCGACCGGACTTTGGTATGACGCTACGTCCGCTGGATTATGCCTGAACGCCTCTAAGGTCGTAGCCAATCCGAGCTGATAGCGCTTCTCAAACCCATTAGGTGTTCGGAAGCTAGCGGGCCTAACAACCCTCTGAGATCCGTTGGAGTCTGCGTCTGCAGCCCGGCGTCTCATCCCGCTATACCTAGGCCGCAACGAGTGGAGTTCGCTGCACGTGTTAGTACCGTAACTGGGAACGCCGTTGGCTTGAGCTCTGCCCAACGTGGATATACCTAGTTTCGACACCTATCAACCGCCCGCAAACGACGGGACTTCAGGCTGGGAGCTGCGAGTTGTAGAGATGCGTTCGCATCGATCCTCTCCAGGACTTTACTTACATGATTGCCTTACTTACATGATTTCATTTCATTTCATTTCATTTCATTTATTAATACAATATCCGCCATCAAGGCTAAATAAGGCAGACTTAAAACTAAATAAACCCTAACAAATAAACAAAATAATTCATGAAAAACTAAGCCTAACTAAACTAGTCTAGACCTAGCAAAAAAAATTAAAGAAAAAAACATAGGTAGAGCGTAGAGACTATTAAAACTTAAAGAAACTTAGAAGAATAATTAAAGAGAATTAGAAGAAAAAATACGGTTACGGAAAGAGTTGAGAGAGGAGTCGAAATCAAAGAGATAGTTAAAGTGGTTAAACAACCTGAAACAGGATAGAATAGGATCATTGAAAGTATAAAGAGTATGACGTGTTTCAATTGACAGAGGATCACGTGGACGAAGGGAACGAGAGGGAACATACAGCGAGATGGACGAGAGTAAATCAGGAGCATCAGTAGCAGAAAGTAATAAGCCACCGATAAAACATGCCTGAGACACTTGGCGGCGGAAGCTTAAAGAGTGAAGATTGAATAACTGCAATCGCGTTTCATAGGGAGGTAGTGAGGCAGCACCGAACAAACAACGAAAAGCAACCCTCGTAAAGAGGCGCTGAATGCTTTCAATTCTCGAACAGCCATCAATAGTAGGAGGATTCCAGATGATACTAGCATATTCAAGAAGAGGCCATACCAGAGCACAATAAAGGATTCTTAGGATGCTTTGATCTCTAAAAATAGAGGTAAAACGTAAAATAAACCCAAGAGTTCGATTAGCTTTTAGTAGAACCTCATCAAGCTGCAGTTTAAAGTTAAGACGACTGTCGAGTATAATACCAAGGTCACGGATGGACAAAACACGAGAGAGAGACGAGTTAGAGAGAGTATAGTTAAATGAAATAGGAGAAAGAGAGTGAGAGAAAGAAATAACAGAACATTTATCAGGGCACAAGAAAAGTAAGTTGGATGAACACCAATGAGCAAATGCATTGAGGTAATGCTGAAGTCTCAGACAATCAGAAGAAGAGGACACAGGTAAAAAGAGTTTGATATCATCCGCATAAAGGAGATGACCATCAGGAGGTAAAACATTACAAACATCATTGATGAACAAAAAAACAGAAGTGGACTTAGCACACAACCCTGAGGGACACCTGACGTACAAAAAAACTCCTCAGATAAGTACGACCCGGTTTTAACCCTGCATGATCGATTACTTAAATTTGAGGACAGCCAGCTAATAATGCCATCACCAAAACCAAGTTTAGACAATTTAGCTAATAATAAAGAGTGGGGCAAACTATCAAAAGCAGCATGAAAGTCGGTGTATATTGCATCAAGTTGGGTACCGGCCTCAAAAGATCTAAAAATATTGGAAATAAAAGACATGAGATTAGTTGAAGTAGACCTACCAGGCATAAACCCATGCTGTTTAGGGCTAATAGCTGAACTACAACTATGAAGTATGGTTGGAAGGATACATAGCTCAAAAGTTTTGGCTGTGGCGCAAGTTTGGGTTATCCCACGATAATTAGAAACAATGCTACGGCATCCCTTTCTGTGTACCGGAAAAAGCCAACAGGATTTCCAAAGAGCAGGAAAAACCCCAAGAGAAAGTGAAAGGTTGAAAATTTTAGCAAGGTGTGGAGCAAGCACGTCCTTACAGTTTTTTAAAACAGAGGCAGGAATGCCATCTGGACCAGGAGTAAAAGAACGTTTCAACCCAAATAACACCTGTACAACTGTTTCAGAGCTAACCGAAATATCGGAGAGATTAATTAAGTTCTCTGGCGTGTAGAGTAGCCCACCCTCGATAAGGTTAGGGTCACTAACCGGTGGCTCAAACATTTGGAAAAAATGGGCAGAGAAGAGTTCACAAATCTCAACAGGAGTAGAGGCAGTTAGAGAGTCAAGTACCATTTCGTTAGGTAACGTATTGCACCCTCTTCGTACCCTAACAAATCGCCAGAAGGATGCTGGATCAGAACAGAAACGCGATTGCAGTCTACTCGAATAGGCCTCAAAACGAGCCCTGTTGTACAATCGATGCGCAGAGGCAGCGTACTTAAATAAACGAAAGTTGTAGGCAGATCGGTTCAGACGATATCTGCTAAGAAATTTCATACGATCCTTTTTGAGGTTGCGAAGAGTACGATTGGACCAGGGAGGATTAGGAGGGGATCGAAAAAAAGGTGTACATGAAAGAAGTGCATATGGTGGAACAAGCGCGGGCCCCAGGTCCTCCTCCTCCGGGGGGGCTGGTGCGTCGGGATAGGAGTGTTTCGAGACTTTTGCCAAGCTTTGGTGCCATTTGGTGGATAATTAATGTTCTAGCCACAATAATGTTGCGCGCAAGGATGCTGGCTGCCAACCGGTCATTCTACAGCCTGAAAAAGCAGTTCACCTCAAAGAACCTGTCACGACGGACGAAGCAGGGACTATATAGTACCTATATAATACCAGTACTCACATACGCCTTTGCGGCATGGACACTGTCCAAATCTGACGAAACCCTCTTAGCCGCGTTCGAGAGGAAGATGCTCAGAAGGATACTTTGCCCCGTATGTATGGAAGGATAATGGAGCAGCCGCTATAATGACGAGCTATACGAGATGTACGGCGACCTCACTGTCATACATCGTATTAAGCTCGCCAGGCTCCGGTGGGCTGGCCATGTTGTACGCATGGAAACGGACGACGATTCTACAGCCTGAAAAAGCAGTTCACCTCAAAGAACCTGTCACGACGGACGAAGCAGGGACTATATAGTACCTATATAATACCAGTACTCACATACGCCTTTGCGGCATGGACACTGTCCAAATCTGACGAAACCCTCTTAGCCGCGTTCGAGAGGAAGATGCTCAGAAGGACACTTTGCCCCGTATGTATGGAAGGATAATGGAGCAGCCGCTATAATGACGAGCTATACGAGATGTACGGCGACCTCACTGTCATACATCGTATCAAGCTCGCCAGGCTCCGGTGGGCTGGCCATGTTGTACGCATGGAAACGGACGACCCAGCCCGTAAAGTCTATTTAGGCCGTCCACAAGGACAGAGAAGGCGTGGTAGGCCCAAATTGAGGTGGCAAGATGGAGTGGAGGCGTCCGTCATTAAGGCGTCCGGGATAACGGACTTTAAGACGAAGGCGCGAGACCGTGAGCGGTTTTGGACACTCCTGAGGCAGGCCAAGACCGCTAAGCAGTTGTAGCGCCGGATAAGTAAGTAAGTAAGTAAGCCACAATAAACGTGCCACATAATGCCAATAAGGAATAAGCCGTTTTCTAGGGACTTCCAGTCAAAATGTTTGCCATCAGCGCTTTCCTGTCGAGTTCAGGATCTGGGACTTTTTTTCACGATCCAATCAAACGACCAGATCGTGAATAAACAATTCATACAACAGTGCATCCCTTTAAAGTAGGAAAAAAGCCGAATGCTAGGGAGCTCCAGTCCAAAAGGTTGTCATCAGCGCTTTCCTCTAGAGTTCAGGATTTGGGACCAGAGAAAAGACCAGATCGTGAAATAAACAATTAATATAACTGTACTAGTACATCCCTTCAACTGAAGCAAGTGCACCATACATGACCCGTACGCCAATCATCCATGCACATGACACGTCAACTAAGTCAACACATGATACAACTTGGACAACTGACGGGTAAGTAGGTCATCTCGTACACGACGACACATCGACCAAACCAGGTCAACACGTCACATGCACAAGACATCCTACTACCAAGGCCGACCACCTCGACACACGACGTGTTAACCGAACATGGTCAACAACACCATCATGTGCAAGGCAACCGGCCCAAACGGATCAACTTATACAACTTGTAACGAGCATGTGTGTAAGCTTACTGGTTTGGTCGGCACGTTCCTCGCATCAAGACATTCAAGTCAAGGAGGAGGAACGCCGACAAGCTCACTAGTGTTACGTGTTCCGCTCCATATCGTGTCAAGTCACTCGTCTGACACGGAAGTAGCCAGCTCTTGTCCACTAGTGTAAAGGAACGGTCTCCAGACCAAGTCAAGTCACTCGTCTGACAAGGAAAGAGCACGCACCAAGCTTCACCAGAGCACGGTACCACGGTCCCCAGACCAAGATGGTTCGTTGCGCCATCGAGGAAGGGGCACGCGATCCCTTGCTACACTCAACTAAGTACACTCTTGCTCTCACAAAAGTATCCCCTGTGTCGACGTGGTCCCCAGACCAAGACGAGCTTGCGCACATCGAGGAAGGGGCACACGGACAAACCACCAAGCATGGGTCGCCTGAGAGGATCGATGCGAACGCATCTCTACAACTCGCAGCTCCCAGCCTGAAGTCCCGTCGTTTGCGGGCGGTTGATAGGTGTCGAAACTAGGTATATCCACGTTGGGCAGAGCTCAAGCCAACGGCGTTCCCAGTTACGGTACTAACACGTGCAGCGAACTCCACTCGTTGCGGCCTAGGTATAGCGGGATGAGACGCCGGGCTGCAGACGCAGACTCCAACGGATCTCAGAGGGTTGTTAGGCCCGCTAGCTTCCGAACATCTAATGGGTTTGAGAAGCGCTATCAGCTCGGATTGGCTACGACCTTAGAGGCGTTCAGGCATAATCCAGCGGACGTAGCGTCATACCAAAGTCCGGTCGGACTAGTATTGAGCCAGTGGTCCGTACCTGTGGTTCCTCTCGTACTGCACAGGAATTCCGTTAAGATAGCGACTATAAGCACACACCAGTAGGGTAAAACTAACCTGTCTCACGACGGTCTAAACCCAGCTCACGTTCCCTTGAAAGGGTGAACAATCCTACGCTTGGTGAATTTTGCTTCACAATGATAGGAAGAGCCGACATCGAAGGATCAAAAAGCCACGTCGCTATGAACGCTTGGCGGCCACAAGCCAGTTATCCCTGTAGTGTTGTTTGGGTAGCCGACCAGTAAGCACACGTGTAAACACGCTCCGACAAAGTTGTGCAAAAAAGTGTGTAAAACGGCCTCGGATCGCTCTTAAACCCTCAAAATCGTGTTCAGAGCACCCAATTAACCTATAGATAGTGTTATTTGGTCGAATTTCTGTGATTTTTTGCGCTTTAAAAAATTCGTGTTGTTCTGTGTACATTTGCCCCCCCCCCGGTAGCACCAAATTTCCGGGTGTGGAAAAAATGCGCAAAACTGTGTGATTTCGGCGCCGAAAACACTCGATTCTGGATAATTCGACGCTTCTAAAGCGTTTAAAAGTGTTTTCGAGACGTTTTGAGAAGTTTAAAGTGCATAAAAGTGTGTGTTTACATCCCCATACAATTTGTATGGGGAACTTTGAATGTGAATAACTCAGTGAAAAACGCACGGATTCGTGCCGGATGTGTTTTTAAAGGTGCGCGTAGTGACGCTGAACGTGAATTTACAAAAAACAGAACGAAAATCGGTGAAAAAACGAGAAAATAAAAAGTGTCGTGGGTGCTACCGCCGGAGCACGTGCTTTCGGAAAAATCGAAATAAATAGCAAATCGCGAATAACTCCGCGAGTTTTGCTCGGATTCGTGTGCGGTTTTCACCATTGTGCTTGTTTTTATGCGTACAATAAGATTGCATCAAAAAATTTGTGAAAATCGTGTAAAAATTTTTTTTGACGTTTCTTGGTGACAGTTCTATAATACCCAAGGGACAAATTTTGTCCGGGGAGCAGTTCCCAAGGGCAAAAATTTGAAAAGTCCGTTACTGCTCGAAAAGTGCTCGAGTTTACAAAAAGTGCGCAGAAAATTCGGGGAAGAAGTGTAGTGCCCGCGGCAGCTCGAATCTGCTCGATTCGAAGAGTTCGAACAACTCGAAAACTGCTCGAATTTTTCGAAATTTTTTCGAAAAATTAGAAAAAAATCGGCGAAGCTGCGGGGTGATAGAGGGCGATAAAACAAAACACGGGAAAATAATTTCCCCCCCGCTCCCGGTGAAAAATCCCTAAAATAGGTTCAAAAAGGGTCGAAAAAGCGGGCAGCGCAATTTGGACGTGAAAAAGTGCCGGAAAAATTCGGGATTGGTGCGGATCCATTCCCCACGTGAGCGACGCACCCTCTCGTAATTTTTCGCCACCCGCCACCCCTCCCCCCCAGCCCACCAGGGGGGTCGCAAGTCGGACCATAGTGGAAAAACCAGCGTGGAAGAAGGATTCTACAGCAGCGATTGAGCGGCAGAACACCAGCTAGACGGCGCTGCATACCTGGGGTCATCCCGACCCCCCGGGGTCAACCGACCCCCGGGGTCACATCGACCCCCAGGGTTATTTAACCCACCAACTTGAACGTCGGCAAAGATGATGGCATCATCCGGGATGTCAACCCGCGCGAGTGCGAGGTCGGCCTCTGTGGATTGCCGTAGCAGCTTGGCATCCGGCTCGAAGCTGTTTGCGGCCGAGCCTCGAGTGGCGCTGCCTAGGGTTAGTGTCACAGGCATCAACAAGCCCGCCGTAGCAACCAAGGCCGCCTCGACCACACCGGAGCTCGAGTTGCTTAAGGCAACAATTCAGCGACTGGAGGAGCAGAACTTGGAAATAAAGGAGCAAAATTTTCGCCTCTCGGAGCAGATAACTGGCATGTGCCAACTGCTGCAAGAGGAGAAGGAGGAGGCAAAACGTCGAGAGGAGAAGTTGGAGGCACAGTTGGAGAAGCTCGCTGCCGCACATCAGCGCGACCGAGACTTGCTCAACTCGCTACTGGCAGCAAAGGTTGCCAGCGGACAACCATCAACTAGTTCGCATCAACCTCCAACTCCGTTGCCACGCCGATCCTCTGCGCAGCCGCAGCAGCAACAACAACAGCAGCAGCGGAACCAGCAAGAGCAGGAGCAGCCCCGCGCGTCGACGTCGCATGCAGTCATGCTGCTGCGTAGCGAGGCATCGACAGCCGTCCGCGGAGACGTCGTGCCGGAGCTCACATTCAGTGAGGTGGTGCGTCGCAGGTACCGTGGCAAGGCCACTGGCAAGCCACGCTCCCAGCAGCAGCCACAACAGCAGCAGCAGCCGCAACAGCAGCAGCAGCAGCGTCAGCCACAGCGACAGGCGGTCGCCGGCTCGCAGCAACAGCAGCAGCAGCAGCTTCAGCGTAGACAGCAGCAGCAGCAGCAACATCAGGGACAGCGGTATGTTCCGCCGCAACTCCGGCAGCAATCGCATCAGCAGCAGCAGCGGCAGCAGCAAAAGGTTCGGCCAAGGCCGGACAAGATAGAGGTGGTCTCGAGTGCCTGACACTCCTGGTACACTTTGTACAAAACAGTTCGGGATGCGGTTAAACAAGACCCGCACAAGGGCCTTGCAGACCACCTTAAAATGGGCAAGCGCAGCCACGCCGCAAATCTCCGAATGGAGTTAAGTAATTCGGCCAACGCCAGCCTGGTCCGCGCAGAAGTTCAGGAGATCGTCGGTGACGCCGGACTTGCCAGGGTGATCACCGACATGGCCGATGTCCTGATAACGAACATCGATCCTCTGGCAACAGAAGAGGACATAAAAAATGCCATCGAGGAAGAACACCAAGGGCCGATCGAAATCATCCGAGTGAGCGTGTGGGAGCTTCAAGATGGCACCCAGCGAGCTCGAGTCCGCTTGCCCGCCAAGGCTGCCGCTGCCCTCGAGGGGTTGAAGCTCCGACTCTGTGGCTGCATCAGCAAAATCAGAGGCGTCGAGAAAGCAGCACCTGAGCACCAGCGCTGCTATCGCTGCCTGGAGCGCGGTCACCTTGCCCACGCATGCCGTTCCTCGACAGACCGTCAGCAACTGTGCATCCGGTGTGGCAGTGAAGGTCACAAAGCCCGGGACTGCTCCAGCGACTTTAAATGTGCGGCCTGCGGTGGACCTCATCGCATCGGGCACATGAGCTGCGAACATCCGGCTTCGCCTTCAACTTAAAAGTGACGCAAATCAACGTGGATCACTGTCAGGCAGGGCAGGACTTGGCGCTCCAAGCAGCGCGTGAACACCGTGCTGACGTCCTGCTCCTGTCGGACATCTACCGACCACCGGCGAACAATGGGCGTTGGGCGTATGATGCCGCCAAATCGGTAGCAGTTGTGGCTACACGTTCCTACCCAATCCAGCGGGTGTGGCGCAGTGCTGTGCCTGGAATTTTAGCCGCACAGATTGGCGATATCGTCTTCATAAGCTGCTACGCGCGACCGAGACGCCCAGAGGTGGACTATGAAAGCTTTCTGGCCGCAGTTCAGCTGGAGGCATCAACCCACTCCCAGGTCGTCATCGCCGGCGATTTTAACGCCTGGCACACGGAGTGGGGTAGTGCCAGGAACAGCCAGAGAGGTGAAGATCTGCTGCAGCTTATCCAGAGCGTTCCGCTACAGGTAATCAACTCCGGGAATGAACCCACGTGCATTGGCAGAGGAGTGGCCACCAGCAGCGTCATTGACGTCTGCTTCGCCACTCCGTCCATCGCTCGGCCAGAAACGTGGGAGGTGCACGAGTTTGCCCGGTCCGATCATCAATTGATTACATACAGCGTTGGGGAAGCGGAACATCAGTCCCGCGGGTCGTCGAATGGTGGTCCGTCAGCCGGCCGGCAGCGCGTTATCTGCGCTGGTAGGCGATGGATTACCACGCAGTTCCACGTAGACAGCTTCCGTTCTGCTCTCGAGGACGTGAACTTCGCGGAACAAGCGACGACACACGCTGGCCTAGTCGACGCAATGGTCGACGCGTGCGACATTGTCATGCAGCGGGCCCCCAACGTGTTGCAGCATCAACATCGCGACGTCTATTGGTGGTCACCGGTAATCGAAGAGCTGCGAAATGAGTGCATTGCGGCGCGTGAGCGGATGCGCCTAACCACCGATCTGCAGGAGAGGAGTCTTGCCGCAGCTGAGCACCGGACTGCGAAGACCAGATTGGAGAAAGCCATCAAAGCTAGCAAACGCGCCGAATTTGCTAAGCTTATCAACATCGCCGAGGAGAACGAGTTTGGAGTGGGGTATCAGGTAGTTCTGTCTCATCTGCGCGGCAGTCGTGTACCGCCTGAGACAGACCCGGTCGAGCTGGGACGGATCGTTTCAGATCTGTTCCCCACCCACCCACCAGTCTCTTGGCCGGAAACCGGCGATGTCGATTCGGGAGCGTCCGATTTAGAACGTGTGACCCCCGAAGAGCTGCAGGAGATCGCGGCTCAAATGGCTTTAAGGAAAGCGCCAGGATTAGATGGGATCCCCAATGCTGCGGTGAAGGTCGCGATTGAGAAGTACCCGGGGGTTTTCTGCCGCGTGTACCAGGACTGCCTCAACACTGGTACGTTTCCGCAACAGTGGAAACGGCAGCGCTTGGTACTGCTGCCCAAGCCAGGCAAAGCCCCCGGAGAAAGCAGCTCCTACAGGCCACTGTGCATGCTGGACGCACTAGGCAAAGTGTTGGAGCGGCTTATCCTCAACCGCCTGAACAGACACCTCGAGGACCCGGATTCACCGCAGCTCTCGGACGCGCAGTACGGCTTTCGTCGCGGACGATCCACCATCAGTGCCATCCAAAGCCTGGTGGACGCAGGCAAGGCGGCCCGATCGTTCGGCCGGACCAATAATCGCGACAAGCGATGCCTGATGGTGGTTGCGCTGGATGTCCGCAACGCATTTAATACTGCCAGCTGGCAGTCGATCGCCAATGCGTTGCGAGAAAAGGGGGTCCCTTCAGGGCTGCTGCGGATACTGCAGTCCTACTTCACGGATCGGGAGCTCATCTTTAACACCAGCGAGGGACCCGTCGTACGTTGCGTCAGCGCGGGAGTTCCACAAGGGTCCATACTGGGCCCGACATTGTGGAACGTAATGTAAGACGGGGTGCTGCGGATTCCCCTACCCGACGAGGCCAAGGTCATTGGCTACGCCGATGATCTCGTCGTCCTGGACCCGGGTAGGACACCGGAGGAGTCAGCAGCAGTGGCGGAGGCAGCGGTGTCAGCAGTCGACCAGTGGATGCAGCAGCACCACTTGGAGCTGGCACCAGCTAAGACGGAGATGACGATTATCTCAAGTCTGAAGCAACCTCCAAGCCACATCTCCATCGACGTGAGAGGAACTGCTGTCCCATATTCGAGGAGCATCAAGCACCTTGGTGTACTGGTACACGACCATCTATCGTGGATACCTCACGTGACTGCAGTGACGCAGCGGGCGGACCAGATCGCGCAGGCGGTCGGTCGACTCATGCCGAACCACCGGGGCCGAAGATGTCAAAGTCCCGACTTTTGGCAGCGGTGGCTGACTCGGTGATGCGTTACGCCGCACCTGTATGGCACGAGGCGCTGAACACTCGCGAGTGCCGCAGGCTGCTAGAGCGAGTCCAGCGCAAATCAGCTATCGCCGTGGCCCGGACGTTCCGGACGGTTCGGTACGAGACCGCAGTGCTGCTCGCGGGACTTCTGCCGATCTGCAGAGCAATCTGTGAGGACACCAGGGTGCACAGCCGCCGTGGGACTGCAGCCGGTGCACAACTGAGGAAGGAGGAACGTGAGACGACCATCGCCGAGTGGCAAGCAACATGGGACAGCGATGCAGCTGGTCATCAAGCCAGTGGTTACGTCCGGTGGGCGCATCGTCTTATCCCGGACATCGGCGCATGGCAGTCGCGGAAGCATGGAGAGGTGAATTTTCATCTGTCGTAGATAATCTCCGGTCACGGATTTTTCCGTGAGTATCTCGCTGACATGAAATTCACCTCGTCCCGGACTGCACGCATTGCCCCGGCGTACGGGGGAGCGCCGAACACGCGATGTTCTCGTGCCCGCGCTTCGCCGATGTTCGCGAGCAACTGATGAACGGCGTCAATCCGGACACGTTGCTGGCCTACATGCTCGAGAGTCAGCAGAATTGGAGCAACGTCTGCGAGGCTGCCCAGCAGATAACGTCAGTGCTTCAGCGCGAATGGGACGACTACCGCACGTCCTTGTTCGAGCAGGGCGTACTTGCCGACAACGCCCAGCTCCGAAACGCTGACGTCCTTCGACAGGAGAGGCTGCGGCGGTATAATGACAATCGCAACGCAGTCAGAAGAGCCGCAAAAAAGCAGCGACAGGCAGAACGCCCGCCCCCACCACCGCCCTCACCAAGGACTGAGCGGAGACGGGAGGTTAACCGTCTTGCGGTGGCGAGGCTAAGGGAACGACAGCGCGCAGCCCGGGCTGAAATGCACGGCACACATCGACCAGCTCCAGCTAACGACAGCGATGACGACGACGACATTGGAGATCGTCAAGCAGCCGATGCAGCTCTGCCTTCAGAAGCGGTGACAATGGCAGCTGAGGTGCCCCGCGTAGGGCTGACCGAAGCCGAGGCCGCAGCCGCGGTTGAGGCTGAGTTGTCCTCCCAATAGGATGAGCCAATAAACAGGAAGGAGGTGTAAAGAGGAAGGCCTCAACAGGCACATATGAAGAATTTGAATTAGAAGGAAGAATAAATTTGAAAAATAAATCAGACTGGTGCGCTATGCACGAATTAAGGTTGCTCGAATGAGCATAACAACCCCCTTTAGACCCTCCGCGAGGCAAAAGGGCGGTTTCGGCGAGGGTTGGGTCTAGACAGTAAAATGAAATGAACTGAATAAACAACCCGAATACTTTAAAAAAAAAGCCAGTTATCCCTGTGGTAACTTTTCTGACACCTTTTGCTAAAAACTCGTTATAACCAAAAGGATCGTAAGGCCAAGCTTTCGCTGTCCCGAAGTGTACTGAACGTTGGGATCAAGCCAGCTTTTGTCCTTATGCTCAGCGTGTGGTTTCTGTCCACACTGAGCTGACCTTTGGACACCTCCGTTATCGTTTTGGAGATGTACCGCCCCAGTCAAACTCCGCACCTGGCACTGTCCATGACGTGGACCGAAAGGACCTGTCCAGGAGTCTTCGAGCCGGGCGGCGCGCGGAACCGGGGGCAAACGTGACATCATAAACGATCGACCGCGCAGAAGCAGTGCACCACGAATGCACCGACGTACGCAAGCTTGTAACCTTGCGGGCCACGGCTCACGGTCGGACAAGCGGGTAACACGCTACACACGACGATGCTACGATGCAGTCTCCCCGGCGGCACCACCCAGCGACACACTGGACGCTGAGCGAGAAACACGGCGCATTCGGCGCGCGCAGGCGAACCGCCGCCACAGCCCCCCGAGGAGGTGCGCGCACGATCCAGACCTGGGGCCCGCGCTTGTTCCACCCAATCATGTAAGTAAGGCAACAGTAAGAGTGGTGGTATCTCAGAGGCGAGCTCCACGAGGAAGCCCTCCCACCTATGCTGCACCTCCTATATCGCCTTACAATGCCAGACTAGAGTCAAGCTCAACAGGGTCTTCTTTCCCCGCTGGTGCATCCAAGCCCGTTCCCTTGGCTGTGGTTTCGCTAGATGGCAGATAGGGACAGAAGGAATCTCGTTAATCCATTCATTCGCGTCACTAATTAGATGACGAGGCATTTGGCTACCTTTTTTTTTGTTAACGAAGAGTGAGCATATTCCATCCCCCTCTCCGACTCACCCAACTCGGCCGGTACGCTTGTGGTGCGTATTACTTCATGCGGAGTCGTGTGTGCGGTTGCACCCTGGGTCACGACGCATCTTCTGCGGCGATCTGGTCCGATGATTCTGCTTATTACGCTGCTTTCCGTGGTGCGACGCGGTCCCTTTGGTCCTATCGCCCACACTTCGGGTGGGCAATGGGGGGTCTGCATCGTTGGTCACCACTCCAAGCACGTAAGGCAGTTCTCCTGAAACGAAATTTTGATAGAGAAAACAAGAAAAGGGAGAAAGAGGTAGAAGAAAGCTGAAAATAGAGGAGAAGAGAGAAAAAGAAAGCTGGAAAGAAACGAAAAGAAAAAGATAAAAGATTAGTAACTTTCCAGCTTACGGTGGCCCTTGTGGCGCGGGTTGTTGCCGTGCCGCAGGGCCTGAGGGACCAACATTTGCGTCCCTCGCCCGCCGTCTGGCCCGCCTGCGTCGCCTTGCCGTTGGTGGACGCTCAACATCCCATCTCGCTTGGAGAGTGGAGAAGATTGTCCTGGCGGCGGCGCGGACGGCCTCCCACGTATCGCTGCGGGCGCACATTTCCGAGACGATGTTATCCATTGTTACTCGGGAATGGCACCGCTGCTGCATCTCGTTCCAGATCCGATCGAACCGTGGACAGTGGAACAGCACGTGTTCAACGTCTTCCACGGCGTCCCCACATTTGGGGCAGTTGGGCGAGCCTTCCAGGATGCCTTTCTCGACGAAATAGGAGCGCAAGAACCCGTGCCCCGTGAGGAGCTGGGTGAGGAAAAAGTCGACTTCCCCATGCTTGCGGCTGACCCAGAGATTAATGTCTGGAATCAGCCTCCTCGTCTTCAGTTCTGGTGCTCCTGGTTGCCCTGCACCCGTTGTCCACTGCTCCTGCCAGCGCCTCATCGTTTCCTCCCATTGTCGTTTCCGTATGTCCGATTGAACACCCCCACTCGCTGCCTTTTCGTCGTGGCAGCGGATATCCTCCTGCATGAGGAGGACTAACGGGGTGGTGTTGGCGACAACGCAAGCGGCATCATAAGACACGGTCTGGAAGGCGCTGGCGACTCGGAGAGCCCCCGGTCGATGCGCCCTTTGGACCGATTTGCGATGGGTCTCCTTGTCGAGCACCCATCGCCCCCAGGTGGCAACTCCGTATCGGATGATACTGTTGCCGACGTTTACGATCTGTCTCCTACTGCGGCTCTTAGGACCACGCTTATTCGGCATTAGGCAGGTCAAGGCATTCGTAATCCGTGAAGCCTTATTGACCACCTTCTCCAGATGCCGGCTGTGGTGCTGTTTGCGGCAGAGGTCCACTCCCAGGTACTTCAGCGTTTCCGTGGATTGGATCGAGTGACCGCCCGCTTGAAGCTCTGCGAGCTGCGGGACATGATGAGTACAAAAAATCATGAACCCGGTCTTTTGGTGTGCAAGTTCCAAACCGACTCCTTGCAGCCACCGCTCGATCCTCTCCAGGTTAGCCGTTGCTAAAGCGCTGACCTGTTCCGTGGTCCTTCCCAGAAATGTGAAGGCCACGTCGTCAGCAAACCCGATGATGTCCGCTCGTAGTCCCTCGAGCGGCAAGCGGAGTAGGTCGTCGTACATGACGTTCCAAAGTGTTGGTCCTAGAACCGAACCCTGAGGAACGCCAGCAGATACAGTCCTCGACACTACTCCTTCATCCGTGTCATAGTGGAGCGTTTGGCCAATGAAATAGTTCCGCAGCAACGCCTGCAAATAAGGCGGAGTGTTTTTACGCTGCAGAGCTTGGCCGATCGCTGTCCAGTTTGCCGAGTTGAAGGCATTCCGGACGTCCACCGTTACCACCGCACAGAGACGATCTCCCTTTCGCTTCTTGTCTAGAGCGACTTTCCCGTTGTTCATCACCCGAGTGATGGCATCAACGGTTGAACGCCCTTTACGGAAACCGTATTGGGCGTCCGAAAGTCCCCCGGTCGACTCCAGATGGGTTGTCAGCCTCCGCTGAATTAACCGCTCTAAAATTTTCCCCAGCACACTCAGCAAACAAATTGGCCGGTACGACGAGGGCTCCCCAGGTGGTTTCCCCGACTTGGTAAGCAGCACCAGTTGTTGCCGCTTCCATGCGTCGGGGAAAGTGCCTGCCTCCAGTAGCTGCTTATAGCGCATTTGGCTACCTTTTTTTTTTTTTTTTTTTTTTTTTTTTTTTTTTTTTTTTTTTTTTTTTTTTTTTTGTTAACGAAGAGTGAGCATATTCCATCCCCCTCTCCGACTCACCCAACTCGGCCGGTACGCTTGTGGTGCGTATTACTTCTTGCGGAGTCGTGTGTGCGGTTGCACCCTGGGTCACGACGCATCTTCTGCGGCGATCTGGTCTGCTGATTCTGCTTATTACGGTGCTTTCCGTGGTGCGACGCGGTCCCTTTGGTCCTATCGCCTACACTTCGGGTGGGCAATGGGGGGTCTGCATCGTTGGTCACCACTAAAAGCCCGTAAGGCAGTTCTCCTGAAACGAAATTTGGATACAGGAAACAAGAAAAAGGAGAAAGAGATAGAAGAAAGCTGAAAATAGATGAGAGAAGAGAAAAAGAAAGCTGGAACGAAACGAAAATAAATAAAAGATTAATAACTTTCCAGCTTACGGTGGCCCTTGCGGTGCGGGTTGTTGCCGTGCCGCATGGCCTGAGGGACCACCATTTGCGTCCCTCGCCCGCCGTCTGGCCCGCCTGCGTCGCCTTGCCGTTGGTGGACGCTCAACATCCCATCTCGCTTGGAGAGTGGAGAAGATTGTCCTGGCGGCGGCGCGGACGGCCTCCCACGTATCGCTGCGGGCGCACATTTCCGAGACGATGTTATCCATTGTTACTCGGGAATGGCACCGCTGCTGCATCTCGTTCCGGATCCGATTGAACCGTGGACAGTGGAACAGCACGTGTTCAACGTCTTCCACGGCGTCCCCACATTCGGGGCAGTTGGGCGAGCCTTCCAGGATGCCTTTCTCGACGAAATAGGAGCGCAAGAACCCGTGCCCCGTGAGGAGCTGGGTGAGGAAAAAGTCGACTTCCCCATGCTTGCGGCTGACCCAGAGATTAATGTCTGGAATCAGCCTCCTCGTCTTCAGTCCTGGTGCTCCTGGTTGCCCTGCACCCGTTGTCCACTGGTCCTGCCAGCGCCTCATCGTCTCCTCCCGTTGCCGCTTTCGTATGTCCGATTGAACTCAACCACTCGCTGCCTTTTCGTCGTGGCAGCGGATATCCTCCTGCATGAGGAGGACTTACGGGGTGGTGTTGGCGACAACGCAAGCGGCATCATAAGACACGGTCTGGAAGGCGCTGGCGACTCGGAGAGCCCCCGGTCGATGCGCCCTTTGGACCGATTTGCGATGGGTCTCCTTGTCG
>NC_064600.1:27000269-27047769 GCF_943734735.2 Anopheles gambiae | reverse complement strand
CTGAGTCGCGTTCGTTATCGGAATTAACCAGACAAATCATTCCACGGACTAAGAACGGCCATGCACCACTACTCATAAGTTTGAGAAAGAGCTATCAATCTGTCTTATCTCAATAAGTTCGGACCTGGTAAGTTTTCCCGTGTTGAGTCACATCAAGCCGCAAGCTCCACTTCTTTTTTTTTAATGCTCAAGGATTTATTCAGTATAAGCTTAACTTATCTTACATTAAATCCTTATCTCCCTCTCCTGGACCCGTTCCCTAGCGGGGCTTGGGACCAGGAGTATTTTACGCACGTGGCATCGCCTTTATTGTTTCATGTACATTTCATTCCTTTTTCATTCGCATAACGGAATTACTGCCCCAACGCATTTTTTCATGCCATTCCTTTTGCTTTCCTCTAAACCCCCTATCCCATAATCCTCCTTGTTTAACGGCCGGAGGTAGTCGCTTCCGTGATGGCTGCCAGGGCGTCTGCGGATAGCGCCTCACGCGCTCCCTGGTTAGACGGCACCCTACGTGATACTCGGCGTAACCGCTCCATCTCACGCCTTCTCATCCGCCGTCGGATGATATCAGCTTCCGAAGGGGCTGACCTGCTCCTTCGGCTTCTACCATGTGGGACTGGTGGTAGAGTCCCTTCCCTGGCGCGTTGACGGTAGAGACGTTGCAGATACAGTCTCCGTTCGTGCCGCGCTATTATCATTCTCGGAGAAGGAGGCAGTCCGCGTCCTCTAATGGGGATGGGTGGTGGCGCTTCTCCTGCTTCCTCCGCCCGCACCGCCGCCATCAGGATGGTTTCTTCGCGTTCCCGTTCGGCTGCTGCCATTGCGGATGTAAGGCGCACTTCCGCCCGTTTCTCCGCCCTCCAGCGACCTTTTCTGGTCCGTCTGGCTCGACCTCGGTTGGATCGAAAGAGTTCCGCCACCCCATCAACAGACACCTGCTCACCATCCAGCGGACCAGCGTCTTCCGCTGCTGCTCCCGTCGGTAGTGCTGCAAGGTGTGCCTGGAGATTGAGCTGTAGCTCGTCCTCACGCCAAAGCTGTTGCAACACCTTCGTAATTCACGAGCAGCTTCCTGGATGTTGTTCCACCGCTCGGGGCTCTCCAGCAGCTTCATGCCGAGATTGTCCTCGCTCACTGGATCGCTGGTGCCGTATCCCATCAGCTCCACTCGGATCTCGTGGAAAACCTCGCACCGGAACAGCACATGCGCCACCGACTCAACCGACCCCGGGCACCGTGGGCATTCCGCCGATGGGGCAAAACCGCAGACATGGAGGTATTCCCGGAAGAATCCATGTTTGGTTAATAACTGCGAGAGGTGGAAATCCACCTCTCCATGTCGCCTACCCATCCAAAAGTGCAAGTCCGGGATCATTCGGTGGGCCCAAACCGCGTACCGACTGACCGTTGGAGCTGCGGCCACCGCATCCCACGCTCGCTGCCACTCCTGGAGAGTCCTCTGCCGCTCCTCCAGCCGGATGTCTTTGCGGCTGGCGCCTGGGGCAGCTAGGAGCCTCCGATGGCACCTTGCGTCCTCCCGTACCAGCAGCCTGAACGGCACAAGGCCTGCCAGTATAACTCCTGTCTCATATGCCACCGACACGAACGAGCTGGTGACACTGCGTGCCAGGGGCCTCTGCACCTGGGCCAGCTTCCTCCGGCACCACTGCAGATCTGTCGCATCGGACCACACGGGGGCAGCATAACGGATGATCGACTCCGCCACCGCCGCCAACAGCCGACGCTAGGCCACCTGGGGCCCACTGTGGTTCCTCATCACTGCGGTGACCGCACCTACCACGCGGAGGGCTTTAGCCGTTGACAGCTCCACGTGCGGCTTCCACGACAGGTGGTCATGGATCTGGACCCCCAGATACCGGATCGACTGTTTGCTGTGTATGATGGTGTCCCCGACGCGCAACGGCACCCTCAGTTGACCTCTTCGCAGACTGGAGATCATTACTCCTTCCGTGTTCTCCGGAGCGAGCTGCAGGTGATGGTCCTCCATCCAAGCCGCAATCGCGTCCACCGCCTGTTCAGCCACCAATGCCACCTCCTCTGGTGTGCAACCCCGTGCCATGACCACTATGTCATCCGCATAGCCGATGACGCTAGCCCCTTCAGGGAGCTCGACCCGCAACACGCCGTCGTATATGATGTTCCACTGGGTCGGGCCCAGAATGGACCCCTGCGGAACACCTGCAGTCACTCGGCGTGTAACGGGCCCGTCTGCGGTGTCATAGACGAGCTCCCTGTTGGCAAAGTAGTCTCTAAGGATGTTGCGGAGCTGCCTCGGCACGCCTTTGTCCTCCAGCGCCGTAGCGATGCACTGCCAGCTGGCAGTGTTAAACGCATTACGCACATCCAGCGCCACAACTAGAAGGCAGCGTTTGTCCCTGTTGTTGGTACGGCCAAATGACATCGCGTGACGGCCTGCATCCACCACCAGCTGAATCGCCTGCACTGTCGAACGGCCCCTCCTGAACCCGTACTGGTTTTCTGCCAACCTCAGTGATTCAGGATCCTCGACGACATCGTTTATTCGCGACAACAGCAACCGCTCGTACACTTTGCTCGGGTTGTTCAGCAGCAGAATCGGGCGGAAAGATGAAGCGAGCCCCGGTGGCTTGTCCGGCTTGGGGATAAGGGCCAGTTTCTGCTTCTTCCAATCATCCGGGAACCGCTCGTTGTCCAAGCATTCCTGGAACAACTTCCTGAAGATGTCCGTATGCTTCCGGATGGCGGCCATCAAAGCGGCGTGTGGCACACCATCCAGTCTTGGAGCCTTCCTCGTGTTCAACGAGCTCGCGATGTCCAGCAGCTCCTGTTCAGTCCTGTAACGTCCCAAACTGGTTCCTCCTCTCCCCTCTCCAAGACTTGGCCTTGTGACGCTGGCCAGTCAACCGAAGGATGCTGGGGGAACAGAGTGGAAACGATGCACTCTAGCACCGATGAATCGCGCTCCCTCGCCGTCCAGCTTCCACGAAGGCGGCTAAATACGTTGCGGAACCATTGTCCCGTCTCGTCTTCCGCGAGGCCCCGCAGCATTTCATCGAAGTGCTCCTTCTTGCTGGTGGTGATGGCTGAGTCCAGGGCGGTCCGCACCTGGAGAAGGTCGCTGGCTGCGGCGATCTGCTCTTCCTCGTCGATGGCAGCTTCAAGGCGTTCCTTAGCGAGGCGGCAGTTCTCACACAGGTCCTCGATCGCTGGCGTCCACCAATACGCAGGTCGTCCCGAGTGACCTTATGAAGGGAACACTCGCGCCATGGCTCCGTCACAAGCTTCCGTCATGACTCTCTCCAAGCTTTCGGCACTTTTTACCCGCTCTGCGAACGAAGTTACGTCGAGCACTACGCCGAAAAGCTGGGCGTTGAGCTTACGGGTACGCCATCTCGTGCCGCTTTCTCGCGTGGAAGGACACTCATGTCGACGACTATCTGCCGCTAGCCGCTGGAGCAGCTCCCCTACAGCAAACCGAATGTACACGTGGTCGCTGTACGAGTATCTGCTAATAATCCTCCACCGATGCTCCGGAAAGGTGTTATCTCCGGCGATGCTGGGGCTTGCAAAGGCAACGTCCACCACGCTCGGGCGAGCCACTCCATTGCCCAGGATGGTTGGGGCGGTGACGGTGTTTAACACCTCCAGCCTCAAGCTGTCGACGAGCTGGACCACAGCCTCTCCCTTTGCGTTGGTGCGGCCACTCCCCCAAGCGGTGTGCCACGCATTGAGATCCCCCGCAAAGACGACGCGCGGGTGACCTCTCGCCAACACATCGATGCGCTGCATTACCTCCTCGAACTCAGAGACGCCCGCTGAGGGCGACACGTAGCAGCATATGAAGAGAACACCATTGATCCGGGCAGCCGCGATCCCAGACTGCGTCACGGAGACCACTTGCTAAACCGGATACGTTTCGCTGCTGGCTATGATGGCCACCTTCCCGTCCCTGTTGGCTACCCAGTTCCCATTGTTCCTGGGGACACTGTGCAGCTCCACCATCAGACAGACGTCCGCCCGCTCCATCCGCATCGTGTTGAGCGCAAGGTCTTGCGCGCTCCTACTGCGATTGACGTTGATCTGTAGCACCTCCATTTCAGTTCGAGGGTTGTCCACCGCAGGCTGCGGCACCAATACGGTGGGCGCCGCCACACAGCATGCACTTAATCTCGTTGGTGCAACCCGACGCCTTGTGAGTTTGGTCACCACACCGTAAGCAACGCTTGGACCGATCCTCCCCCGTACACGACGCGGCGATGTGTCCCCGCTCCAGACACCGGAAGCACCGAGTCAGCTGACCCGATACTTTTGGGGCTTCATGTACCGAACAATACGTGTAGCCCAGCTCCAATCGGCGATCCTTGACGAGTTCCGCTTCTGCTCGTGGGAGGCGCACGCGAGCCCGCTTTGTCATGTCTTGGCGCTCCCAAAGGTTCACGGTGGCCACCAATGACTGCTTTCCCAGAGTGGTCATGACCGCCTTTTTGATCGCCTCCTCGTCGATCATGTTGTCGATTCCAGTCAGGACGACCTCAGCCATCTCTGTCCTGATGGTTACCGATCCACTCTCCCCGATGACCTCCTGGATGATGTCCTTCAGCGTCGCGCTTTCGACGTCGCGGGACAAAGGCAGCAGGAGGTGGTCCTTCGGCGTTCTTCTGCCAACCCCAATTTGCCGCTGGAAATCGGCAATCCGCGGGCTGGTCCGGATCTTCACATACATGTCCTTGTAGCACACTCCTGGGACGGGCACAACGACGATTTCGTCCGGGCGTTTTCGTCGCGGACGCCGCTTCTCCTGCTGATGAATGTCCATCCGCTGCTGCTGCTGCCCATTTCGCTGGTGCGGCCACTGCTGATGCTGCCGGTGTGCTGGCTGCCGCTGGGCTGACTGCTGGGGCAGATTCACTCCGTTCTGTTTATTCCCACGCCGATTTCCGCGAACGACCTCCACCCACGTTCCTGCCTCGTCAAGTACCGCCGAGGATGCCGACTTCGCCACGCCTTGACGCTGAGCACGCACGCTCTGCTGCACCGTCGGCCATTGCTGCGCAGGTAGCCGCTGCTGCCGGTGTTGTTTCTGCTGCTGCTGACGCCACCTTTGGCGCTGTTGATCTTCCAGCTGTTGCCGCTGTTCTTGTCGTTGCTGGCTTTCCATCCTCCGAAGCAGCTCCTGCTCTCGCTGCAGTTCCTGCTGGCTCTCTAGCCGAGCTTCGCTGGTTCCACCAAGGGTTTGCGCTAGAAGAGCGTGAAGAGCTCCTTCTCCTTGCGAAGCTCTTCGCGGTGTTCCGCTTCATGTACCCGAGCTTCTTCGCGCGCCTCTCTTACCTCCCTTTGCGCTTCCTTCAGTTGCTCGTTGGAGGCCTCCATTTGCAAGCGCAGCAACTGGATTTGCTCCTCCAACCGCTTGACAATGCTGACCGTCGTCTCATTGTCAGCTTTCGCATCCGCCAGCATCCGACGCACTTCTCCGGTGGAAACCGGTGTTGAAGTCGCCAGCTTCGTCGCCGTTCCCGCCGATTTCACTCCTTCCGTCGCCATGGTCGTCGCTGGCACTCCTGCCGTTGACGGTTCCTCGACGATGGTCCCGAGTTTTTTCTCGCTCACCAGCTTCCTTATAACGACGGCAGGACGCTCATCGACCGATATAGTCCTTCCTCTCAGTCGCGTTTCCATGCTGGTGGGTTGTTACCTCCCGCCACCACGAATGTCCCCGACGCTGTGATGCTATGAGAAGCGCACACACAGCGACACGGAACGCCATGCGCGGGCAACGGAGCGCCACGCGCGGCAACAGTCGAGAAAGTTCCAGATAGCTCCAGAAAACTCCACTCGCGCTCGCGCACACACCCGCTTACACGAAGCACACGCACGGGCAACGGAGCGCCACGCACGTCAACAGCCGAGAATGTTCCACTCGCCTGCGCACACACTCACACACGCATACACACACGCGCGGGCAAAAGGAAGCCACGCACGGCAACAGCCGAGAAAGTTCCAGATAGTTCCAGAAAACTCTCCTCGTTGTCGCGCACACACTCGCTTATACGAAACACAAGCCCGGGCAACGGAGCGCCCCGCACGTCAACAGCCGAGAATGTTCCAATCGCTTGCGCACACACTCACACACATATACACACACGCACGGGCAAAAGGAAGTCACGCGCGACAACAACCGAGAAAGTTCTAAATAGTTTCAAAAGTTCACCCTCGCTACCGCTTCACATACACTCGCTCACTATTATTCGTAACACGGATAACCATCGCTCCCACTCTCTCGCTCTCACGAACACCCTCTCACAACGCGGAGCACTGCGCAAACACGTCCGTTCGATTGGGACTCGCAAGCTCCACTTCTTGTGGTGCCCTTCCGTCAATTCCTTTAAGTTTCAACTACTGAGAGCACCGAAGGTAGGTAGCGTCTCCCAATTGCTAATTGGCATCGTTTACGGTTAGAACTAGGGCGGTATCTAATCGCCTTCGATCCTCTAACTTTCGTTCTTGATTAATGAAAGCATCCTTGGCAAACGCTTTCGCTTCTGTGGGTCCTACGACGGTCTACGAATTTCACCTCTCGCGCCGTAATACCAATGCCCCCGACTACTTCTGTTAATCATTACCTCTTGGTCTATTACAAACCAACGAAACCACTCAGACCGAGGTCATGTTCCATTATTCCATGCAAAATTATTCTCGGCCAACGCCGGCCCCGGAGGACCGGACGCTTTGAACTAGCCTGCTTTGAGCACTCTAATTTGTTCAAGGTAAACGAGAGTTCCCGGGCACCATGAAGCTGGGTCGAACAAGACCTTGACCGACGAGGTCGCGGCGACAAGTCCTGACCCGTCACGGAGTAGAACGCCCAGGTACACCATTGTGAGTCGCAGCCGCGAGCGCGTACACGGACGGTCCCAACCGAGAGGCCGGGCGCTCGTGACGGACGCGAGTCTGGACGGGGTATCAACTTCGAACGTTTTAACCGCAACAACTTTAATATACGCTAGTGGAGCTGGAATTACCGCGGCTGCTGGCACAAGACTTGCCCTCCACTTGATCCTTGCAAAAGGATTTATGCTCAACTCATTCCAATTATGGACCATCGTTAGAGAGGTCCATATTGTTATTTCTCGTCACTACCTCCCCGTGCCGGAATTGGGTAATTTACGCGCCTGCTGCCTTCCTTGGATGTGGTAGCCATTTCTCAGGCTCCCTCTCCGGAATCGAACCCTGATTCCCCGTTACCCGTCGCAACCATGGTAGTCCTCTACACTACCATCAATAGTTGATAGGGCAGACATTTGAAAGATCTGTCGTCAGTCGCAAGCGACCGTACGATCGGCATCCTTATCCAGATTTCAACTCAAAGCGCCCGGAGGCGATTGGTTTAACTAATAAGTGCACCAGTTCCGCCGACCCGGAGGCCAACAGTCCCGGCATAATGCATGTATTAGCTCTGGCTTTTCCACAGTTATCCAAGTAACTGTTTGGATGAGGATCTTGTAAATTATAGCTGTTATACTGAGCCTTATGCGGTTTCACTTTCTAGGAAGCTTGTACTTAGACATGCATGGCTTAACCTTTGAGACGAGCGTATATCACTGGTAGGATCAACCAGAATTCGAGTCAATTGCTAGAACACGAACTACACTCTTGATCACGCGAGGCGCAAGTCCCCCGTGACCACCGAGATTTGTTCTGTGACGCCAGAGCGTCCGTTGGCGCCACTCGATAGACTGCACAAGCAGGCAACGTCGGATGCATTGCACACGGCCAGCGGATCTCTCTGCACTACGTCGGGTGTCCCAACGTCTGTCTGGAGACATTGCTAGGCCGGTACGGCACTCTGCGCACTCTTGCTTGGCCTCTTCGAGCGACGGGCCCCTAAGCGGGGTTGTATGCCGGTAAGACACATCGACTGGTACATTGCACGCACTAACGATCTCTGTGCACTGCATGGAACTCATTCATAACCACCGTGACGGGAGACTTTGCTAGTACGCACGATACTCTGCGCATGTGTACATGCTTTACAACCCAGCCAACTTGAGCACCTAGGGGAAGTTGTGATGCCATCTGAACACCCACCGACTGATGCATTGAACGGCTAAAGTTGACCTTCAATCCGAACTGGCACTCTGCGGCGTGGAGACAGTTGCGCGACCACTCCTATCCCAAACCAACAAAGCAAGGTGTATCCTACGTGCTCGGTACAAGCACACCACGACGGGACACATTGAACGGTTCAGCGATCTCTCTGCACTAGTGGAAGAACTCCAACGTGATACGGGAGACTTTGCTACAGCGGCTTCTCTGCACTTCTGGGCTACCACCTTGTGACGGGAGACATTGCTAGCGGAAACATTGCTAGGCACCGATCGGCATCTCTGCGCGATTACTTGACGCACACCCAACTAAGTCAACTGTTGGACTTTTTCGTAATCACGGCGGGACACATTGAACGAGCTCTAACGGATCTCTGCACGCATGGAACATGGTGGCGGGAATAATTGCTAGAACCGAACGGCGCCTCTGCGCGATGTACAAACAAGCTCAACAGGAACCTCGTATCGGCTGCCGAGCCGGAGCTCGAACAACTTGGACTTTCACCTCTAGTTTAAATCAACTCACCACTCCCCGAGGGATCCGCAGAATTGCTTCTGGGTCCCGTATCGTTATTTGCGATTCTTGTTTGCATTACACTACATTGAACTATTCCAACTTGTTTATCCGCATGGCGAACATTTGCTGCATTGAACATTTAAGTTCCACTTCGCTCCCCCCTACGTGGGTCTGAGCTTCGCTCTCAGGGAAAAATATGCCACATTTGGTAGGGAAACCCGGTTTCATCACGCTATGTGCCCTGCATCACCAGCTTAGCGTGAATCCTTCGAGTTTCCCTAAGAAGTTCGATTGGTCTTGCAGAGTTTAAAGACAACGAAGCTTAGTTTCAAGCAATGATTTAATATACGCGTATTAAAAACCCTTAACTGTTACAACTTTTATGCTTAAAACCATCGCAACGAGGTCTTTGGGTCCGTAGACCCGTGATGTACTGCTACAGGAAACGTTTTGAAAGGGTGGAAACTCAAAATCATAGGTTAAGATCATCGGCAGAACCCACCAGACACCACTTTTGCTTCATAAGTTCGGCCTATAGTCATATGACGATTTTCATCGGGGAGGGGACGTATGACCCAAACGGGGGCTTATATGACCCACGGACACTGCAAACCATGCTCCTACGACTAAATAGAGGTTAAAACTACGATTTGGTGAAATCTTCATTTTTGACCTCGGAGCAAGGTACCTTCCCTATAGTAGGCAATGAGTAAATGATCATAATCCCAGGAGGGCAAAAAATGGGAACCCGAGAGGAAAGCGCTGTTGGCGCGCCTAAGCTAGTGGCCCGTAGAGTAAAAAGGGTAACCCCAACAAAGTTGTCGTTTGACGTTCTGGTTTCACTTTTTATCATCTAAAATCAGTTTTCTACACGTTTCGAGGGGTTTTAGCAAAAAAAAAATTTTCGACTACTCGAGCTCTCTGGCCCGTTCGGTGCACATTTTTGAAAAAAGCTAGGGAGCTGCCCCTAGGTTCGGGGTGTCACAAAATGTTGAAAAGTGGTCGAAAAACCGCTATCCAGAATCGGATGTAGAATCATTAGACGAACTTAAAATTGTTCTACGACACCCAACTACGACGTTTAGTATTCGAGATATAGCACTTTGTAGGTCTGACCGAGCAATTTTTGTTCCGCGCACTTTGTGTTCATGGATGTCGATGTTGGTACAAGTTGCCGGTCGGGATAGCCGTGCACCAAAACTGTGTACCGATCAGGGAAAGTACAAGACGAAGGGTGCAGCTCGAGCGTACGCGTTCATAGATGTCCATGTTGGTACACTTGCACCAAAATTGTGTACCAATCAGGGAAAGTACAACATGGAGGGCGCAGCCCGGGCGTACGCGATCATGGATGTCCATGTTGATACAATCTACGTGTACGTACCTAGTTTTTGTATCAAAAGTTGCAATAAAGTGCTTGTATGCTTAAAATGCTTATCTCAACCGGTCACCTTTTGGCCTGCCCTTTTATAACAGAAACCTAGAAAGATACTCGATATTTTTGTGTTTTTCCATTCGCCCGGGACGACCAAATGAGCTATGTGCACATCGTGCAGAAAACTGTCTTCGCCACGCATGTTTTTGTCCATCCACTCATATAATCACCCACATTTGTGTTCAACACGGACGGTGCAGCCCGAGCGAACGCGTTAATGTTTATGTTTGTACACACTGCTTGTACGATTCTAGGATTTGGTAATTGCGTCACAGTGCCCGACCGTCGCGGACACCATTCTTGGACAGAAGTCCTAGTACGTAGAGTACTTTCCCTAGGTATGTGCTCGTTCGTGACTATCGTTGCGTGCTTACGGACACGCTTGGGTATGTTTACCATACAAAGTTTACTAGGGAAACCTGGGAAGGACGCTTGCCCTCCCGTTTGTAATGCATTCGCTTTGTTCCATCGATTTCTGCTACTGCTCACTAAGGGGTGTTCGTTTGCGATGTGTACGATAAGCAACTGTCTATCCTAACCAGCAGTTAATCAACACTTTTCATCCAAGTCATAGGAACATAGAGTACTTTCCCTAATCGGTACACAATTTTGGTGCACCTCTAACCTGGCCGGCACTTTATCGTTACGTTTTGTGCACAACCTAGGGACGTGGTGTAAGTTTTATGATTTTTATGTTTGATTCGGTTTATTATGATTGAAAACTACGCTACGTCCCAGAAATTTGAACTCGACTACTTCCTCCATGTGGCGCCAAAAGCTACTGGGCAACGCCTAGCTAATGCCCCATTTGTACTTCAATTTTCATTATCAGGTTTGAAAAATACGCTAAGTCCCAGAAATCTGAACTCGAATACTTTTGCCACGTGGCGCCAAAAGCTACTGAGAAACGTCTAGCCTTTTACCCATTTATAATTTAGTTTTCGTTATTAGTTTTGAACAATACGCAAAGTTCCAAGAATCTGAACTCGAATACTTTTTACATGTGCCGCCAAAAGCTACTGAGCAACGCCTAGGTTGATACATTTTTGGTACATGGAGTGTATGCATGCAGGCGTACTGCCGTGCTGGACCGGAAAATCGAACTTGCTACTAGAACGTAAAGTAATTCCCCTAGATAGGTGCTTTTGCATGCCTCTGATCGACGACCATGCAACGTGCGACACGCGTAGCTAGGCTTTCCCATACAAATTCCCTAGGATAGCACCAAATTGCACACTTTCAGGGGTATATTTTGGTACCGTGTACCGTGCATGGTACAAGTTTCAGCAGCTCGTGCAATTTATTTTGCATCGTGTTGCGGTTGCTGGTGCGTCGGGATAGGAGTGTTTCGAGACTTTCGCCAAGCGTTGGTGCCATTTGGGGGATAATTAATGTTCTAGCCACAATAAACGTGCCACATAATGCCAATAAGGAATAAGCCGTTTTCTAGGGACTTCCACTCAAAATGTTTGCCATCAGCGCTTTCCTGTCGAGTTCAGGATCTGCGACTTAGCGTTTTTTTTTTTTTTTCACGATCCAATCCAACGACCAGATCGTGAATAAACAATTCATACAACAGTGCATCCCTTTAGAGAAGGAAAAAGCCGAATTCTAGGGAGCTCCAGTCCAAAAGGTTGTCATCAGCGCTTTCCTCTCGAGTTCAAGATTTGGGACTTAGCATTTTTTTCGCGATCCAGCCAAAAGACCAGATCGTGAAATAAACAAATAATATAACTGTACTAGTACATCCCTTCAACTGAAGCAAGTGCACCATACATGACCCGTACGCCAATCATCCATGCACATGACACGTCAACTAAGTCAACACATGATACAACTTGGACAACTGACGGGTAAGTAGGTCATCTCGTACACGACGACACATCGACCAAACCAGGTCAACACGTCACATGCACAAGACATCCTACTACCAAGGCCGACCACCTCGACACACGACGTGTTAACCGAACATGGTCAACAACACCATCATGTGCAAGGCAACCGGCCCAAACGGATCAACTTATACAACTTGTAACGAGCATGTGTGTAAGCTTACTGGTTTGGTCGGCACGTTTCTCACATCAAGACAATCAAGTCGAGAACGAGGCACGCCGACAAGCTCACTAGTGTTACGTGTTCCGCTCCATATCGTGTCAAGTCACTCGTCTGACACGGAAGTAGCCAGCTCTTGTCCACTAGTGTAAAGGAACGGTCTCCAGACCAAGTCAAGTCACTCGTCTGACAAGGAAAGAGCACGCACCAAGCTTCACCAGAGCACGGTACCACGGTCCCCAGACCAAGATGGTTCGTTGCGCCATCGAGGAAGGGGCACGCGATCCCTTGCTACACTCAACTAAGTACACTCTTGCTCTCACAAAAGTATCCCCTGTGTCGACGTGGTCCCCAGACCAAGACGAGCTTGCGCACATCGAGGAAGGGGCACACGGACAAACCACCAAGCATGGGTCGCCTGAGAGGATCGATGCGAACGCATCTCTACAACTCGCAGCTCCCAGCCTGAAGTCCCGTCGTTTGCGGGCGGTTGATAGGTGTCGAAACTAGGTATATCCACGTTGGGCAGAGCTCAAGCCAACGGCGTTCCCAGTTACGGTACTAACACGTGCAGCGAACTCCACTCGTTGCGGCCTAGGTATAGCGGGATGAGACGCCGGGCTGCAGACGCAGACTCCAACGGATCTCAGAGGGTTGTTAGGCCCGCTAGCTTCCGAACACCTAATGGGTTTGAGAAGCGCTATCAGCTCGGATTGGCTACGACCTTAGAGGCGTTCAGGCATAATCCAGCGGACGTAGCGTCATACCAAAGTCCGGTCGGACTAG
Organism: Anopheles gambiae; assembly: GCF_943734735.2. Taxonomy (NCBI): domain Eukaryota; kingdom Metazoa; phylum Arthropoda; class Insecta; order Diptera; family Culicidae; genus Anopheles; species Anopheles gambiae. The sequence goes on along the minus strand of NC_064600.1, from coordinate 27,034,871 downwards.
TATTGAGCCAGTGGTCCGTACCTGTGGTTCCTCTCGTACTGCACAGGAATTCCGTTAAGATAGCGACTATAAGCACACACCAGTAGGGTAAAACTAACCTGTCTCACGACGGTCTAAACCCAGCTCACGTTCCCTTGAAAGGGTGAACAATCCTACGCTTGGTGAATTTTGCTTCACAATGATAGGAAGAGCCGACATCGAAGGATCAAAAAGCCACGTCGCTATGAACGCTTGGCGGCCACAAGCCAGTTATCCCGAGCTTGCATCGAGTAGCCGTCGAGTGAAGGCGGATGTAAACACGCTCCGACAGAGTTTCGAAAAAAAAGTGTGTAAAACGGCCTCGGATCGCTAGGAAAGTGCTAAAAACGAGTTCAGAGCACCCGTTTTACCTTTAGACGGTGTTATTTACTCGAAAATCGGTGATTTTTTGTAAAAGTGAAAAATCGTGTTTTTGTGTATACATTTGCCCCCCCCCGGTAGCACCAAATTTCCGGGTGTGGGAATTAAGTGTAAAAATCTGTGATTTAAGTGCCGGAAACACTTGTATTTAACTAAATGGACGCTTCTGAAGCGACTCCAAGTGTTTTGGAAACGATCCGTGCAGCAGAAAGTGAAAAAACGCGAAAACCAAAAGTGTCGGGGGTGCTACCGCTGGGGCACGTGTCCGCGGTAAAAAACGAAAAAAACAGTAAATCGTGAATAACTCGGTGAGTTTTGGTCGGATTCGAGTGCGGTTTTCACCATTGTGCTTGTTTTTATGCGTACAATAAGATTGCATCAAAAAATTTGTGAAAATCGTGTAAAAATTTTTTGACGTTTCTTGGTGACAGTTCTATAATACCCAAGGGACAAATTTTGTCCGGGGAGCAGTTCCCAAGGGGCAAAAATTTGAAAAGTCCGTTACTGCTCGAAAAGTGCTCGAGTTTACAAAAAGTGCGCAAAAAATTCGGGGAAGAAGTGTAGTGCCCGCGGCAGCTCGAATCTGCTCGATTCGAGGAGTTCGAGCAACTCGAAAACTGCTCGAATTTTTCGAAATTTTTTCGAAAAATTAGAAAAAATTCGGCGAAGCTGCGGGGTGATAGAAGGCGATAAAACAAAACACGGGAAAATAATTTCCCCCCCGCTCCCGGTGAAAAATCCCTAAAATAGGTTCAAAAAGGGTCGAAAAAGCGGGCAGCGCAATTTGGACGTGAAAAAGTGCCGGAAAAATTCGGGATTGGTGCGGATCCATTCCCCACGTGAGCGACGCACCCTCTCGTAATTTTTCGCCACCCGCCACCCCTCCCCCCCAGCCCACCAGGGGGGTCGCAAGTCGGACCATAGTGGAAAAACCAGCGTGGAAGAAGGATTCTACAGCAGCGATTGAGCGGCAGAACACCAGCTAGGCGACGCAGCATCCCAGGGGTCTTTCCGACCCCCTGGGTCATCCGACCCCCGGGGTCATTTCGACCCCCAGGGCTATTTAACCCAGCCATCGCGATCGTCAGTCAGTCGTAATGGAAGCAGCCGGGAGATCGACCCGCTCGGGTGCTAGGGCGACGTCGGTGGACTGCCGCACCAGCTTGGCTCCTAGCTCCAAGCTCTTTGCGGCCGAGCCACGTGTTGCGCTTCCTAGGCTAAGCGCCACAGGCGCTAGTAAGCCCATTGCGCAGCCAAAAGCTGCATCAGCGACACCGGCTCCGGAGCTCGAGTTGCTCAGAGCTACAATACAACGGCTCGAGGAGCAGAACTGTGCGATGAAGGAGCAAAACGCACAACTCCTGGAGCAGATAACTGGCATGTGCCAACTGCTGCAGGAGGAAAAGGAGGAGGCGAAGCGCCGTGAAGAAAAGCTGGAGGCGCAAATGGAGAAGCTAGCCACCGCACATCAACGCGATCGAGATGTGCTCAACTCTCTGCTGGCGGCAAAGGTTGGCGGTGGACAACCGTCAGCTAGTCCACGTCAACCTCCAACTCCGTTGCCGCGCCGATCCTCTGCGCAGCCGCAGCAGCAGCAACAGCAGCAGCAGCGGAACCAGCACGAGCAGGAGCAGCCCCGCGCGTCGACGTCGCGCGCAGTCATGCCGCCGCGTAGCGAGGCATTGACAGCCGTCCGCGGAGACGTCGTGCCGGAGTTGACCTACAGCGAGGTCGTGCGGCGTAGATATCGCGGCAAAGCTACGGGTAAGCCACGCTCCCAGCAGCAGCCGCAACAGCAGCAGCAGCAGCGTCAGCTACAGCGACAGGCAGTCGGTATCGCGCAGCATCAACAGCAGCAGCAGCAACGTCAGCCACAGCGACAGGCGGTCGCTGGCTCGCAGCAGCAACAGCAGGAGCGTATGCAGCAGCAGCAGCAGCTACAGCGTAAGCGAAAGCCGAGGCCTGACATCATCGAGGTGTCTCCAAGTGAAGGCGAAACCTGGGATGGCATCTACGAGAAGGTGCGCAAAGCCATTCGTCTGGACGCGGCTCACAGCGAAATGAAAGGGCATATTAAGCAGGGCCGCCGAACTCATGCTAGGCTGCTACGTATGGAGCTGAGCAAGACGGCAAACGCTCCGCTTATGCTGGAAGGCGTCCGCAAAATCATCGGCGACGCAGGCGTCAGTCGGCTTGTCACAGAAATGGGTGAGCTGCTGGTAGTCGATATTGATCCCCTTGCTACGGAGGAAGATATCATTGCTGCCCTCGATGCTAAGATTGGCGCAAGTGCTGGAGTTGTTTCTGCCAGCATTTGGAAACTACCGGATGGTTCGAAGCGAGCACGCATCCGGCTACCTGTGAAGTCGGCTCGGCAGTTGGAAGGACTTAAACTGTTCCTGTGCGACTGTGTGAGCAAGGTTCGAGCAGCCCCACCAACGCCTCCACAGCGACAGCGCTGTTTCCGCTGTCTGGAGATGGGCCACATCGCCTCGAACTGCCGTTCCACCGCAGATCGGCAGAATCTGTGCATCCGCTGTGGGCTTACCGGACACAAAGCACGATCCTGCCAGAATGAGGCAAAGTGCGCACTGTGCGGTGGCGCTCACCACATAGGCCACAGCGAATGTGCTCGTTCGGCCCAACGATGTTCCCGGCCCTGAAAGTTCTGCAGGCGAACCTGGGCCATGGCCGTGATGCCCAGAACCTGGTGCTGCAAGCTGCCAGAGAGGAGAAAGCAGACGTGCTCATCCTCTCTGATGTTCTGCGTCCACCAGAGAATAACGGCCGGTGGGCATTCAGCAGCTGCCGGACGGTAGCGGTGGTAGCTGTCGGTGAGCTACCAATACAGCGCGTGTGGTGCAGCGAAGCTCGGGGGCTGGTAGCAGCGCAGATTGGCGGAGTGATCTTCATTAGCTGCTATGCTCCACCAAGCCTCAGCCTCGCCGAGTTCGAGCGCTTCATTGAAGCCATAGAACTCGAAGCCTTCTCCCACCCTCAAGTCGTCGTCGCCGGCGATTTTAACGCCAGACATGAGGAGTGGGGTAGTCCGAGGACTTGCGACCGCGGGGAAGAGCTGCACGCAATGGTGGAGCAACTTGGCCTGAGCGTGATAAACCGAGGTCGAGAATTCACGTTCGACGGCAACGGGGTAGCTGCCCCGAGCATAGTTGACTTGGCGTTCGCGAGCCCGTCGATTGCTCGCCCAGATACGTGGATCGTGAGTACACGCTACACCGCATCAGACCACCGCTATGTCCTCTACACCGTGGGAGGAACACCAGCATCGCCCGAGCAACTGCAGGACCAGCAGCAGCCAGCGCAACAGTCCTCTGCGCAGCAGCAGCAGTCACTTTAGCAGCAGCAGCAGCAGCAGCAGCCATCGCAACAGCAGCAGCAGCAACATCAGCGGCAACCTTCATCGCGGCAGGGTGCTTCCGCTAGCCAGAGGCGTGTGCGTCACGCTGGCCGTAGATGGAAGACCTCGCAGTTTTCTGCTACCTCATTCCTCGAGGCGCTGTTCGCTGCGGACTTTGTCCAACGTGCATCGACCCAGGAGGGTATGATCGCAGCCATGTTGAAGGCCTGCGATGAGACAATGCAGCGGGTTACCCGACTGCACCAAGACCCGCACCGTAACACATTTTGGTGGTCTCCCCTCCTGGCTCGCCTGAGGAACAACTGCGAGGTTGCCCGTGACCGGATGCTGCGGACGGCTGATTTGGAGGAGCGCAGCATAGCAGCAGCTGAGCACAGGACAGCAAGGGCGGAGCTCAGTCGAGCAATTTGAGCTAGCAAGCGGAACTTGTTCCAGGAGCTGATCGAAATTGCAGAAGAGAATGCGTTCGGGGCAGGATATCGGGTCGTCATGTCCCGGCTCCGGGGCAGTCGGACGCCTTCAGAAGCGGACCGGGTCGTCCTCGAACGCATTGTGTCCGACCTCTTCCCTGAGCACCCGCCCTGTGACTGGTCACAGCAGAGCAACGCGGGAAACGACGAGGGAGCAACAACTGCGGCGGGTGTAGCACCTGTTACTGACGACGAGCTGCTGCTAATCGCGAGTCAGATGGCGAGCCGCAAAGCGCCAGGGCTCGATGGCATCCCGAATGCGGCGGTGAAGACGGCAATCACCATGTTCCCGGAGGTCTTCCGGGTCCTGTACCAGGATTGCCTCAACCGCGCTACGTTCCCGACGCAGTGGAAGAGGCAAAGACTGGTGTTGCTGCCGAAGCAGGGGAAGCCTCCGGGAGAGAGCAGTTCGTACCGACCCCTTTGCATGCTCGACGCTCTGGGGAAGGTATTGGAGCGCCTCATACTGAACCGCCTCAACGACCATCTCGAGGAGCCGTCTTCACCCCGACTGTCGGACCGGCAGTTCGGATTTCGTCGAGGACGATCGACGGTAAGCGCCATTCAGCGCGTTGTTGAGGCCGGCCGCACCGCCATGTCGTTTGGGCGAACGAACGGCCGGGATAACCGATTCTTGCTTGTTGTGGCGTTGGACGTGAAGAACGCGTTCAACACGGCCAGCTGGCAATCCATTGCCAGCGCCCTTCAGGCAAAAGGTGTCCCAACCGGCCTCCAACGGATGCTTCGGAGCTACTTCGAGGATCGTGTGCTGTACTTCGACACGAGCGAAGGCCCCGTCGTACGGCATGTCACCGCCGGTGTTCCACAGGGGTCCATTCTCGGCCCCACTTTGTGGAACATAATGTATGACGGGGTGCTGGATGTGCCGCTTCCTCCCGACGTCGAAATCATCGGTTACTCGGATGTCTTGGCGCTGCTGGTTCCTGCTACCACCACCGACGAGGTTCGCGCGAGAGCAGAGTAGGCCGTTGACCAGGTCCAACGTTGGATGCAACAGCACGGTCTGGAGTTGGCCCCAGCCAAGACTGAAGCCGTCCTGATTTCGAGTAAAAAGACTCCACCGCAGGTGACATTTCGCGTCGGTGACGTGGAAATCAAGTCGTCTAGGAGCATCAGGTACTTGGGCGTGCAGCTCCAAGATCACCTGAAATGGCGAGACCATGTCACCAACGTCACGGAAAAGGCGTCGCGCGTGGTGGCAGCTGTAACGCGCCTCATGCAAAACCACAGCGGCCCCAGGACGGCCAAGTCAAGGCTGCTGGCGTATGTGGCAGAATCGGTGTTGCGGTATGCTGCTCCCGTCTGGGCTGAGGCAACTCAGGTGCGAGAGTGCCGACGGATGCTGCAACGAGTTCAGCGAAAAGCAGCCATCAGGGTGGCACGGGCATTCCGTACCGTCAGGTATGAGACGGCCACCCTGCTCGCTGGACTCGTACCGATATGCCACCTCATCAACGAGGATGCCCGGGTCCATCAACAACTCCTTGCTCCAGACCGTGCTGCAACGAAGGAGGACATCCGGGCGACTGAGAGGCAGTTTACCATCGACTGCTGGCAGGAGGAATGGGATGCCGACGCACTGCAACAGGATGCTAGCCGGCACACGCGGTGGACGCACCGTGTCATCCCATCGGTCGGTGACTGGCAGTCTAGGAAATATGGAGACATGACTTTTCATTTGGCGCAGGTTCTGTCCGGACACGGATTTTTCCGTAACTACCTGTGCCATAATGGATTCACGTCGTCCCCAGACTGCCAGTTGTGCGTCGGCGTCCCAGAAACGGCGGAGCACGCGTTCTTCGAGTGTCCACGATTCGCTGCGGTACGTCAGGAGCTACTAGGCGAGGGGGGTCCAGACCCTGTCTGTCCTGACACCCTCCAGCGGCATTTGCTGCGCGATGCCGAGAGCTGGAGCCGTATATGCGAAGCTGCTAAGCAGATAACGGCCCAGCTGCAGCGAGCGTGGGACGAGGAGCGGGCAGCACTGGCGGTTCACGTCATCGAGCACCATACCGACGACGTGATTCAGTTAGAGGCTCAACGCGCCGAGGTGCGACGGGCCCGAAACGTGAGACGAAACGCCAACCGGCGAGCAGCAACAGCACGTCGGCGGGAAGAACGTCGAGGTGGACTTCCCCCAACCCCACCGGCTTCACCACGCACCGCTCAGCGACGTGCAGCGCTTCGTGAACGGCAAGCGCGGTTTAGGGAGAGGAGGCGAAACCGTCGGCTCCTCGGAGTGTCCAGCCGGGCAAGAAGCGATGACGATGACGGCCGAGCAATCGCGGAACACGCTGACGGACCGTCTCGTGAGACATCGCAACAGGTGGAGGAGGCTGCAGCAGTAGTCGAAGACGGTGGTCTAAGCGCTGCTGAACAAGTGGCAGCGGTCGAGGCGGAAGTTGCCTCCCGCTAGATTCACAGCGCTGCAGTAGAAGCAGCGAAAGCTGAACCAGAAGACTCCGACTGGAGTACGATAGGAGTAAAAGAATTTTAATTTATTTGAATTTGAATAAAAGTGAAAGGTGCAAAAGCACGGTTGCAGATTGGCCAAATACGGCTCAGAACCCCCTTCAAAAAAACCCTCGCGGGTATACATTGTAGGGGTGGGTGAGGGATTCTATAAAATAAAGAAACCCGTTATAAAAAAAAAAAAAAAAAAAAAAAAAGCCAGTTATCCCGGTTCATCGGGTAGCCGTCGAGTGAAGACATATGTAAACACGCTCCGACGAAGTTTGCAAAAAAAGTGTGTAAAACGGCCTCGGATCGCTCTGAAACCCTCAAAATCGTGCTTAGAACACCCAAATTACCTATAGATAGTGAAGTTAGGTCGAATTTCGGTGATTTTTTGCGTTTTCAAAAATTCGAGTTGTTGTGTGTACGTGGGCCCCCCCCCGGTAGCGCAAGAATTCCGGGTGTGGAAATTTGGGGCAAAAATTAGCGTTCTCGGCCCCGAAAACACTCAATTTTAGTGAAATTGGTGGTGCTGAAACGTTTTATTGTGTTTTCGAGACGATCCGAGCAGTGAAAAGTGTAAAAAAGTGTGTGTGTTTTTTCCCCATACATTTTGTATGGGGAACTTAGCATGCAAATATTTTAGTGAAATTTGCACGGATTTTGTCCGGATGTGGTTTGAAAGGTGCGCGTAGCGACGTTCTAAGCATTGTGCGAAAAAACGGACGAGAAATCGGCGGAAAAACGCAAAAATAAAAAGTGTCGGGGGTGCTTCCGCCGGAGCACGTGTTTTTCGTAAAAACGGAATGATTACAAAAACAAGAATAACTCCGTGAGTTTTGGCCCGAATTAAGTGCGGTTTTCACCGTTGTGCTTGTTTTAACGTGTACAATAAGATGCAATCAAAAAATCAGTGAAAATCACGAAAAAAAAATTTTGACGTTTTCGGTGACATTTGAGGGATACCCGTAAGGCAAATTTGGTCTGGGAAGCAGTTCCCGTACAGCAAAATTTGAATTTATCGTTAGTGCTCGAAAAACTGCTCGAACATTTAAAAGTGTGCGTAAAATTCAGCGAAGTGGTGTAGTGTCAGCGGGAGCTCGAATCTGCCCGAATCGAGGCGCTCGAAAAGTGCTCGATTTTTTCGAAACTGCTCGAATTTTTCGAAAAATTCGGAGAAGCTGTAGGGTGGTAGAGGGTGACAAAACAAACACGGGAAAATTATTTTCCACCCTTTTCCCCTCCCCCCCACCCGGTGCAGTGCAAAGTTAAAATAAAAAAAAAAAAGTCCAAAAAGGGTGGAAGTCGGGGTCGAACCGTTTAGACGTATAAACGCACCGGGGAAATTCGGGACTGGTGCGGAATAATTCCCCACGCGCGAGACGCACCCTCCCGAAATTTACCCCACCCCCTCCCCCTCCCCTCCGACCACCAGGGGGGCATAAATTGGACCGTTTTCATCCTAAGCAGCGGAATTGAAGCGAAGATCGACATTATAGCAGAACACCAGCTAGGCGACGCAGCATCCCAGGGGTCTTTCCGACCCCCTGGGTCATCCGACCCCCGGGGTCTTTTCGACCCCCAGGGCTATTTAACCAAGCCATCGCGATCGTCAGTCAGTCGTGATGGAAGCAGCCGGGAGATCGACCCGCTCGGGTGCTAGGGCGACGTCGGTGGACTGCCGCACCAGCTTGGCTCCTAGCTCCAAGCTCTTTGCGGCCGAGCCACGTGTTGCGCTTCCTAGGCTAAGCGCCACAGGCGCTAGTAAGCCCATTGCGCAGCCAAAAGCTGCATCAGCGACACCGGCTCCGGAGCTCGAGTTGCTCAGAGCTACAATACAACGGCTCGAGGAGCAGAACTGTGCGATGAAGGAGCAAAACGCACAACTCCTGGAGCAGATAACTGGCATGTGCCAACTGCTGCAGGAGGAAAAGGAGGAGGCGAAGCGCCGTGAAGAAAAGCTGGAGGCGCAAATGGAGAAGCTAGCCGCCGCACATCAACGCGATCGAGATGTGCTCAACTCTCTGCTGGCGGCAAAGGTTGGCGGTGGACAACCGTCAGCTAGTCCACGTCAACCTCCAACTCCGTTGCCGCGCCGATCCTCTGCGCAGCCGCAGCAGCAGCAACAACAGCAGCAGCGGAACCAGCACGAGCAGGAGCAGCCCCGCGCGTCGACGTCGCGCGCAGTCATGCCGCCGCGTAGCGAGGCATTGACAGCCGTCCGCGGAGACGTCGTGCCGGAGTTGACCTACAGCGAGGTGGTACGTCGCAGGTACCGTGGCAAGGCTACCGGCAAGCCACGCTCCCAACAGCAGCCGCAACAGCAGCAGCAGCAGCGTCAGCCACAGCGACAGGCAGCCGTTACCGCGGAGTATCAACAGCAGCAGCAGCAACGTCAGCCACAGCGACAGGCGGTCGCTGGCTCGCAGCAGCAACAACAGGAGCAACAGCGTAAGCGAAAGCCGAGGCCTGACATCATCGAGGTGTCACCCAGCGAAGGCGAAACCTGGGACAGCATCGACGATAAGGTACGCAAAGCCATCCGCCACGACCCTGCCTACTGTGGCATGAAAGGGCATATCAAGCAGGGTCGCCGAACCCATGCGAGGCTGCTACGCATGGAACTAAGCAAGACGGCAAATGCCCCACTTATGCTAGATAGCGTCCGCAAGATTATCGGTGATGCAGGCGTAAGTCGGCTTGTCACCGAAATGGGTGAACTGATCGTGGTAGACATCGATCCCCTCGCTGCAGAGGAGGACGTCATTGCTGCCCTCGATGAGAAGATTGGCGCAAGTGCTGGAGTAGTCTCCACCAGCATTTGGGAACTTCCGGATGGAGCGAAGCGTGCACGCATCCGGCTACCAGCGAAGTCGGCTCGTCAGTTGGAAGGAGCAAAGCTGTTCCTGTGCGACTGCGTCAGCAAGGTACGTGCAGCCCCACCAACTCCTCCAGAGCGACAGCGTTGTTTCCGCTGTCTGGAGATGGGCCACATTGCCTCGAACTGCCGATCCGCTGCAGATCGGCAGAATTTGTGCATCCGTTGTGGACTAGACGGACACAAAGCACGAACCTGCCAAAATGAGGCGAAGTGTGCACTGTGTGGTGGCGCTCACCACATAGGCCACAGCGAATGTGCTCGTTCGGCTCTGCGATGTTCCCGGCCCTGAAAGTTTTGCAGGCGAATCTGGGCCATGGCCGTGTTGCCCAGAACCTGGTGCTGCAAGCTGCCAGAGAGGAGAAAGCAGACGTGCTCATCCTCTCTGATGTTTTGCGCCCACCAGAAAATAACGGCCGGTGGGCATTCAGCAGCTGCAGGACGGTAGCGGTGGTGGCTGTCGGTGAGCTACCAATTCAGCGCGTGTGGTGCAGCGAAGCTCGAGGGCTGGTAGCAGCGCAGATTGGCGGAGTGACCTTCGTAAGCTGCTACGCTCCACCAAGCCTCAACCTCGCCGAATTCGAGCGCTTCTCTGAAGCCATAGAACTCGAAGCCTTCTCCCACCCTCAAGTCGTCGTCGCCGGCGATTTTAACGCCAGACATGAGGAATGGGGTAGTCTGAGGACTTGCGACCGCGGGGAAGAGCTGCACGCAATGGTGGAGCAACTTGGCCTGAGCGTGATAAACCGAGGTCGAGAATTCACGTTCGACGGCAACGGGGTAGCTGCCCCGAGCATAGTTGACTTGGCGTTCGCGAGCCCGTCGATTGCTCGCCCAGATACGTGGATCGTGAGTACACGCTACACCGCATCAGACCACCGCTATGTCCTCTACACCGTGGGAGGAACACCAGCATCGCCCGAGCAACTGCAGGACCAGCAGCAGCCAGCGCAACAGTCCTCTGCGCAGCAGCAGCAGTCACTTTAGCAGCAGCAGCAGCAGCAGCAGCCATCGCAACAGCAGCAGCAGCAGTCATCGCAACAGCAGCCGCAGCAGTCATCTCAGCAGCAGCAGCAGCAGCAGCAGTCATCGCTACAGCAGCAGCAGCAGTCATCGCAACAGCAGCAGCAGCACCATCAGCGGCAACCGTCGTCGCGGCAGGGTCCTTCCTCAAGCCAGAGGCGTGTGCGTCACGCTGGCCGTAGATGGAAGACCTCGCAGTTTTCTGCTACCTCATTCCTCGAGGCGCTGTTCGCTGCGGACTTTGTACAACGTGCAACGAGCCAGGAGGGTATGATCGCAGCCATGTTAAAGGCTTGTGATGAGACGATGCAACGGGTTACCCGACTGCATCAAGACCCGCATCGTAACACATTCTGGTGGACTCCCCTCCTGGCTCGCCTGAGGATCAACTGCGAGGTTGCTCGTGACCGGATGCTGCAGACGGCTGATCTGGAGGAGCGCAGCATAGCAGCAGCTGAGCACAGGACGGCAAGGGCGGAGCTCAGTCGAGCAATTCGAGCTAGCAAGCGGAACATGTTCCAGGAGCTGATCGAAATTGCAGAAGAGAATGCGTTCGGGGCAGGATACCGTGTAGTCATGTCTCGGCTCCGGGGCAGTCGGATGCCGTCGGAAGCGGACCGGGACATCCTCGAACGCATCGTGTCCGACCTCTTCCCTGAGCATCCGCCCTGTGACTGGTCGCTGCTGAGAAACGCTGAAATCGACGAGGGAGCAACAACTGTGGCGGGTATAGCACCTGTTACTGACGACGAGCTGCTACTCATCGCGAGCCAGATGGCGAACCGGAAAGCACCAGGGCTTGATGGCATCCCGAATGCGGCGGTGAAGACGGCAATCATTATGTTCCCGGAGGTCTTCCGGGTCCTGTACCAGGATTGCCTCAACCGCGCTACGTTTCCGGCGCAGTGTCAGAGGCAAAGACTGGTGTTGCTGCCAAAGCAAGGGAAGCCTCCGGGAGAGAGCAGCTCGTACCGACCCCTTTGCATGCTCGACGCACTGGGGAAGGTACTGGAGCGCCTCATATTGAACCGCCTCAACGAACATCTTGAGGAGCCGTCGTCACCCCGACTGTCGGACCGGCAGTTCGGATTTCGTCGAGGACGATCGACGGTAAGCGCCATTCAGCGCGTTGTTGAGGCCGGCCGCACCGCCATGTCGTTTGGGCGAACGAACGGCCGGGATAACCGTTTTTTGCTTGTAGTGGCGTTGGACGTGAAGAACGCGTTCAACACGGCCAGCTGGCAATCCATTGCCAGCGCCCTTCAGGCAAAAGGTGTCCCAATTGGCCTCCAACGGATGCTTCGAAGCTACTTCGAGGATCGCATGTTGTGCCTCGACACGAGCGAAGGCCCCGTCGTACGGCATGTCACCGCCGGTGTTCCACAGGGGTCCATTCTGGGCCCCACCTTGTGGAACATTATGTATGACGGGGTGCTGGATGTGCCGCTACCTCCCGACGTTGAAGTCATCGGCTACGCGGATGATCTGGCGCTGCTGGTTCCTGCTACCACCACGAACGAGGTACGCGTGAAAGCAGAGGAGGCCGTTGACCAGGTCCAACGCTGGATGCAACAGCACGGTCTGGAGTTGGCCCCAGCTAAGACCGAAGCCGTCCTGATTTCGAGTAAGAAGACTCCACCGCAGGTGACTTTTCGCGTCGGTGACGTGGAAGTCAAGTCGTCAAGGAGCATCAGGTACTTGGGTGTGCAGCTCCAAGACCACCTGAAATGGCGAGACCATGTCACTCAGGTCACGGAAAAGGCGTCGCGCGTGGTGGCAGCTGTAACGCGCCTCATGCAAAACCACAGCGGCCCCAGGACGGCTAAGTCAAGGCTGCTGGCGTACGTGGCAGAATCGGTGATGCGGTATGCTGCTCCCGTCTGGGCTGAGGCAACTCGGGTGCGAGAGTGCCGACGGATGCTGCAGCGAGTACAGCGAAAAGCCGCCATCAGGGTGGCACGGGCATTCCGTACCGTCAGGTATGAGACGGCCACCCTGCTCGCTGGACTCGTACCGATATGCCACCTCATCAACGAGGATGCTCGGGTCCATCAACATCTCCTTGCTCCAGACCGTGCTGCAACGAGGGAGGACATCCGGGCGACTGAGCGGCAGTATACTATCGACTGCTGGCAGGAGGAATGGGATGCCGACGCACTGCATCAGGATGCTAGCCGGCACACGCGGTGGACGCACCGTGTCATCCCATCGGTCGGTGACTGGCAGTCTAGGAAACATGGAGACGTGACTTTCCATTTGGCGCAAGTTTTGTCCGGACACGGATTTTTCCGTGACTACTTGTGCCATAATGGATTCACGTCGTCCCCAGACTGCCAGTTGTGCGTCGGTGTCCCAGAGACGGCGGAGCACGCGTTCTTCGAGTGTCTACGATTCGCTGCAGTACGTCAGGAGCTACTCGGCGAGGGGGGTCCAGACGCTGTCTGTCCTGACACCCTCCAGCGGCACTTGCTGCGCGATGCCGAGAGCTGGAGCCGTATTTGTGAAGCTGCTAAGCGGATAACGGCCCAGCTGCAGCGAGCGTGGGACGAGGAGCGGGCAGCATTGGCGGCTCACGTCATCGATCACCAAAATGACGACGTGGTAGAGCTAGAGGCTCAACGCGCCGAAGTGCGACGGGCCCGTAACGAGAGGCGCAACGCCAACCGGCGAGCAGCAACAGCACGTCGGCGGGAAGAACGTCGAGCTGGACTTCCCCCTACCCCACCAGCTTCACCACGGACCGCTCAGCGACGTGCAGCGCTCCGTGAACGGCAAGCGCGGTTCAGGGAGAGGAGGCAAAATCGTCGTCTTCTCGGGGTGTCCAGCCGGGTGAGAAGCGATGACGATGACGACCGAGGAATCGCGGGAAACGCTGACGGACCGTCTCGTGAGGCATCGCACCAGGTGGAGGAGGCTGCAGCAGCAGCCACAGATGGTGGCCTTAGCGCTGCTGAAGAAGCGGCGGGGGTCGAGGCAGAAGTTGCCTCCCGCTAGTTTCACAGCGCTGCAGCAGAAGCAGCAAATGCTAAATCTGAAGACTCCAACTAGAGAACGATAGGAGTTAGAAGATTTTTGTTTTGAATTTTAATCGAATTTAATAAATTGAAAGGTGCAACAGCACGGCTGAAGAATGGCCAAAAACGGCTAAGAACCCCCAGCAAAGAAAACCCTCGCGGGTATATATTGTAGGGGCGGGTAAGGGATTCGGAAAATAAAGAATTCTATTTACAAAAAAAAAAAAAGCCAGTTATCCCTGTTACGCTCGAGCCTTCGTCGTGAGCGGACGTGTTTCCGTCGAGCTCCGTACTCAAGTGTGATCGATATATATGCAGTGTGCATAATCGACCGTATATGTGAAATTCGAATTTGGTGAAAAACGAAAAAGTTGAATAATTCGAAAAGTTATCGAACTTTTTGAAATTTTTTTGTTGATAAGTCGCGGAGCCGCCGTGTTCTGGCCGTGTGCAAAAAAATTTTCAAAAAAGTTGATAAATAAAAAAGTGACTGTGCACGTGGTCTTTCCTCAATAACTTGGTGAAAAATTGTCGGATTCGCCCGATCAAAGTTTTTTAACGTTGCGGGACGATAAAACCTATCGATCGATACCCATATCGGGTGGTTTAGTGAAAAAGTGAAAATTATATTAAGAGTTAACAAACTTTTTTAAGTGTTTTCTCAAAATATTTCGAAATGTATTGAAGTGAGCGTTACACAAACAACACCATCGTGTGCGTGGAAATACCTTTCTGGCGAGTGGTCGGACGCCCAGATCGGTCCATAAACAAAAAAGTTATGGAAGTTCAAAGTTTACACTTAATAAAGTAAAGTGGAAAAGTTGCATAACTCCTACAAAACGAGTTGGAGGCGCCTGGGCCCACTCGTTTGGCCCGAATATCGTAGATGCTTGTACGCCCTTCCGAACGAAGTGTCGCTCGGCCCGATCGGAGTGATATTGGCGGAGTAGTGCAAGTGTAAAGAATTTGGCGAATTGTTCAAAAAGTGTATAAGTTTTGGTGAGAACTTTGAAGTTGCACCACGCGAAAACTACTGGGCCGATTTTGATGAAAATCGAAATCTGAGTCGAGGCCAAGTAGTTTAACAAAGTGGCATATTCAGTTTTTTGAAAAAGTGTGTAAAAAAGTTAGTGAACTTTTTGAGTGCCGATTTAACTAACTTTGTGAAAAGTGGTCCGATTTTCGAAAACGACATTTCGTTCGAAGCGTCTCGTCAAGACAAACTCAACGACGTATCGAGTGTCCGCGCGAAATGAAGTTTGACAAAGTTATTAAGAGTGCAAAAAGTGTATAAATTAAATACTTAATTATTTAAAAAAGTGCCTAAAAGTGAACGGATTTTTTACAAAAAATACGTCAAAAGACGCGGGCTGACGAGCCCCGTCGACGAGTGTTAGTGTGGTGAAAATCGGTGGAAAATTACGACCAGGATCGCGGGTGGTAGTTTTTCCTATAGTAAAGTGTACACAATATACGGTTCGTCCAGACGTGTTTGCGCAAAGTTTTGCCCTTGGTTGACCTTGGCACGTGCCGGCCGGGCTTGGACGAAAATCTTGCCCCCCCTGGGCCAACGGTCAACGGCTGTGACGTCAGCGGCTGCCCCCCCTCGACCAACGGTCATTTGCTGTGACGTCAGCAACTGCCGTATGGGGCGTGACGTCACAGGCATACAGTGCAAACCCAAAAAGTGCCGTAAGTTGGAAAATTGTGGGCCGATCCGGAAAATTTTTGTTGGTAACTCGCGGAGCCGCCGTCCTCTGGGCGCATGCCAAAAATTTTCCTGAAAATCGGAAAAACAAAAAAGTGAGTGTGCACACGCTTTTCCGGCCATATCTCGTCGGAAAATTGCCAGATCCGGAAAATTCCAACGCCAAACGGTGGGGCCGTGATAGACCAACCCGCCGGTGTGTGAAAATTGCGGATCGGAAAAGCCTGTGAAAAGTTACGAGCGATTTTCCACGAAAAAAAGTGTTTTTCCGGAATAACTTTTCCGGGAAAATCGGGAAAATTCAGGAGACGTGTGATACGGGTGCGCGGGGAAATTCGGCTTGTCTGGACTACCCGGACGTCCAAATCGGACTGTAAACAAGCGAGCAGTGCAATTTCCAGTTTCGTGACGTTTAACTGCACCACCAAAGTACTAGAGGGCGCTACATGTCAAAATTAAAACTGGTGTATCTCTGGAACCACTGGTCTGATCCGGACGGGCAAGTGCTCGCTGGAATCAACATCGCCCCGGCTATCTGCCAGTGCTGCCATCGTGGCCATTTTCGGCCGTTTCAGGGTTGCCAGTTTTTGACAGCTACGCGAAAAATAGTGAAAATTCAACTGTGCACCACTCCGAAACGGGTAGCCCCAGCCGAACGGGCAAGTGTTTGCTGACGTTGGCATTGGCCCGGCTACCCAGCAATGTGGCCAGCTTGGTCGAAAACGCTTGCGGCAGTGTTGCCAGTTTTGAGTGTAGTGTATCGCTTCGTGTCGCGCGTTCAACGCAGAGTGCGACGGGCTGCGTTCATACCCTCGTATAAAGAGGTGCGCGTACGAACGGAAAAGTGATTCAACAACGCAGGGGATGGGCGACGAGGCCCAACCTCCACAATTGAGTGGGCCGTACCAGTTGGTACGCCCGAGCTTATTGAGGTTTCGCCCAACGAAGGTCAGGACTGGGAGAGCCTTCTGCTGCTTGTGCAAACGGCAGTCAGGACTGACGAGCGATACAAGCCGCTTAAGGACCACGTCGTCCTGGGTCGCCGTACCAGTAAGGCGTTGCTGCGACTCACGCTCAGCCGCAAGGCGAATGCGCAGTATATGCTGCAACAGGTTCGAGCCATCGTGGGCAGTGCTGGAGTGTGCCGGCACGTCACAGAAATGACAACAGTTGTCGTCCATGACGTTGACCCGCTTGCCCGAGAGGACGATCTGACTTCGCTGCTGGACAGCAAGTTCGAGTCGGGAGCGGGAATTGTGTCCACAACGATGACAAAGAAGACGGATGGCAACCCAACGCGCGCACGTGCGATTGCCCGCGAAGTTTGCGAAGGAACTCGACGGCACTAAGATTAAGCTGGGCTTTTGCGTCAGCAAAATCAGAGCCGCGCCACCGACCCCTCGAGAGCGTGTGCGCTCCTATCGCTGCCTCGAGCTGGGTCATCGAGCCCATGACTGCCGTTCACCCGACGATCGGCAGAACATGTGCATACGCTGCGGCGTTGTGGGGCACATGGCAAAGGCTTGCACTTCTCCGACGAAGTGCCTCAAGTGCGGTGGTCCACACACAATTGGACACCCCGACTGCGCCCGGTCGGCCTTGCAATGACCCCACAACTGCAAGTAATGCAGGTGAACTTGGGCAGAGGAGAGAGGGCCCAGGACATCGCCCTCCAAACTGCCCGAGAGAAGAAAGTGGACGTGCTGCTGCTGTCGGAGCTGTATCGACCGCCTGCCAACAACGGTCGATGGGCCTTCGACTACTCAAAAAAGGTCGCCATCGTCGCAACTGGATCTCTTCCTCTCCAGAGGATCTGGTGCAGCAACACACCGGGACTCGTCGCTGCCGAGATCGGCGGCACCACTTTCCTCAGCTGTTACGCACCACCTCGTCAGCCTACCGACGAGTTCGAGCGCTTCATCGAAGCGGTGCAGCTCGAAACGATTTCCCATTCACAAGTCGTCATTGCCGGCGACTTCAACGCCTGGCATGTGGAATGGGGAAGCGAGCGTAACAGCGAAAGGGGGGAAGAGCTGCTCAGCGCCATACAGCAGCTAGACCTGGTGGTACTAAACCAGGGCACGACGAACACCTTTGACGGCAACGGAGCGGCAACAGCAAAC
Organism: Anopheles gambiae; assembly: GCF_943734735.2. Taxonomy (NCBI): domain Eukaryota; kingdom Metazoa; phylum Arthropoda; class Insecta; order Diptera; family Culicidae; genus Anopheles; species Anopheles gambiae. The sequence goes on along the minus strand of NC_064600.1, from coordinate 27,017,402 downwards.
ATCGTCGACGTAGCGTTTGCGACACCAACCATCGCGCAGCCGGGAACGTGGAACGTGTGCGGTGAGTACTCGTATTCCGACCACCGGTACATCACGTACACAGTTGGCACCACAGTTCCCGTCGCAAACGAGCCTTCACCACCATCGAGGAGACAGCAGGGGCGCATTCGACACGCGGGTCGGCGGTATAAGGCGACGCAGTTCTCGCAGCGAGCCTTCCTGTCGACGCTGCTGGACGAGCGGTTCTCAGAACGGGCGGTGAGTCATGAACGCATGGTCGAGATCATGCTCGCCGCGTGTGACAAGACGATGCAGCGGGTTACAACGTCGCGCAGTGACCCCCATCGTGACCTGTTCTGGTGGACGCCGCTGCTCAGGCTGCTGCGAGAGAACTGCGAACGCGCCCGTGATCGAATGCAGCAGACCAGCGACCTGCAAGAGCGGAGCATCCCCGCAGCACAACATCGTACAGCGAGGGCGGAGCTGGGGAAGGCGATTAAGGCCAGCAAGCGGAACTCGTTCCAGGAGCTGATCGACATCGCCGAAGAGAATGTGTTCGGAGCCGGATATCTCGTCGTTCTGTCCCACCTCCGTGGTGGACGGACGCCACCCGAGACGGAGCGGGACAGGCTCGAACACATTGTGTCCGATCTCTTCCCCCAGCACCCGCCCCTCGTCTGGCCAGAAGCGGCTATCGTCGAGGGAGAGGAGCGGCCAGGAGCGGTAACAGCAGTGACGGACCAGGAACTCCAGTTCATCGCGCGCCGCATGGCCAACAAAAAGGCCCCGGGACTCGACGGTATCCCGAACGCGGTGGTGAAAGCACATCCTCGGCACACGGGGGTTTTCACGGCGCTGTACCAGGGCTGCCTCGTCAATGGTACGTTTCCTGCAGCGTGGAAGAGGCAGCGCCTTGTACTCATCCCGAAGCCAGGAAAACCCCCCGGAGTGAGCAGCTCGTACCGGCCCCTGTGTATGTTGGATGCACTGGGCAAGGTGCTTGAGCGCTTGATCCTGAACAGGCTGCACGAGTTCCTGGAAGATCCAGATTCACCGCGACTGTCGGACCGGCAGTATGGTTTCCGAAGAGGGCGCTCGACCATCGGTGCTATTCAGAGGGTTGTTGAGGCCGGCCAGCGTGCGATGTCGTTCGGTCGCACGAACCGACGCGACAAACGGTTCCTCCTAGTTGCTGCACTAGATGTGAGGAACGCGTTTAACACGGGAAGTTGGCAGGCCATCGCCACTGCGCTGCAGGCGAAAGGTGTTCCCGCCGGCCTCCAACGTATCATACACAGCTATTTCCAGGACCGAGAGCTGGTGTATGAAACCTCCGATGGCCCGGTAGTGCGGTCCGTCACGGCAGGGGTTCCACAGGGGTCTATTCTAGGCCCCACTCTGTGGAACACGATGTATGACGGTGTGTTAGACATCGCCCTGCCACCCGATGCGGAGATCCTGGGGTATGCCGACGACCTGGTGCTGCTGGTCCCAGGCACAATCCCAGATAACGTTAAAGCTGCTGCGGAAGAAGCGATTACTTCAGTGATGGAGTGGATGGCTCGACACCATCTCGAGCTGGCGCCGGCAAAAACGGAAATGGTGGTCATTTCCAGCACAAAAGCCCCGACGCGGATTACCGTCCGAGTAGGCGACGTGGACGTCACCTCGTCCCGCTCGATCCGCTATCTCGGCGTGACCCTCCAGGACAAGTTGTCGTGGCTGCCGCACGTCAAGGAGGTCACCGAGAGGGCTGGGAAGATCGCCGACGCCACATCCAGATTGCTGAGAAACCATAGCGGACCAAGGGCATCGAAAGCGAAGCTGCTAGCTTCGGTGTCCGAGTTCGTTATGCGGTATGCTGCACCGGTATGGAGTATGGAGCTGCAGAAACGCGACCCTGGTCGCCTGCTGGAGCGTGTACAGCGGAAGATGGCACTGAGGGTGACACGAGCATTCCGTACCGTAAGGTATGAGACTGCCACCCTCCTGGCTGGCTTGACCCCCATCTGCCTGCTGGTGGATGAAGACGCCCGGGTCTACCAGCGACTAAGTGCCGTCAACCGCACTGACACGAGGGCGAACATCCGGAAGCAGGAGCGACAGGCCACGATCGAGCAATGGCAGCAACAGTGGGATGCGGAAGCCGACACCAGCCGATACACGCGTTGGGCGCACCGCGTACTACCAAACATCGGCAGCTGGCAGTCAAGGAAACATGGAGATGTGTCGTTCCATTTGTGCCAGGTACTCTCGGGACATGGCTTCTTCCGGGACTATCTGTGTCGCAATGGCTTCACATCGTCCCCTGACTGTCAGCTGTGCAGCGGAGTTCCTGAGACCGCGGAGCACGCGGTGTTCGAGTGCCCGAGGTTTGCTGAAGTCCGGCAGCAGCTACTCGGCGAGGGAAGTACGGACCCGGTCCGTCCGGAAAACCTCCAGCTGCACTTGTTGCGCGATGCCGAGAGCTGGTGCCGTATCTGTGAAGCTGCTAAGCGGATAACGGCTTCACTTCAGCAAGCCTGGGACGACGAGAGAGCAGCCCTAGCAGCCCATGGCAACGAGCAGCACGTCGAAGAAGTTGCCGATCTGGAGGCACGGCGAGCAGAAATCCGTCGAGCACGGAACGACCGGCGAAACGCGAGCCGCCGAGCAGCCAGGGCACGGCAACGAGAGTTGCAGCGAGCAGTACGTCCCCCAACTCCACCACCATCGCCCAGAACTGCGGCACGCCGTGCAGATCTTCGGCAGCGGCAAGCGCGGTTCCGAGCGAGAAGGCGTCAAGCGATACAGGACGCGAGACGCCTGTATGGGGAGCAGAGTCCTGCATCATCATCGTCATCAAGCAGCAGCGACGACGATTCAGACGGCCGAGGAAGCGCGGACATCGCAGCCGGACCGTCTGGTATGCGCAACCGCGCTGATAATCGAGACGACGCAGTCACTCACGGCGGCTTGAATGCTGCAGAAGAAGCCGCAGCGGTTGAGGCGGAAGTTGCCTCCTGCTAGGTGTTTGGCGTCGTGAATAACAGAGCGCGTTAAAGCATTAAACATTACTCGAAAAAAAAGGGAATACAGGAGTTATATTAAAATCAAAAATAAAATTGATAGGTGCTTAATGCACGGTTGCAGAAACGGCATCTTAGCCGAGAAACCCCCTTCAAGGTACGTCTTCGCGGACAAGACTGTAGGGGTGAGGGAGGGTTGAAATTTGGTAAAAAAATAAAAAACCCGTTTTAAAAAAAAAAAAAGTCAGTTATCCCTGTGGTAACTTTTCTGACACCTTTTGCTAAAAACTCGTTATAACCAAAAGGATCGTAAGGCCAAGCTTTCGCTGTCCCGAAGTGTACTGAACGTTGGGATCAAGCCAGCTTTTGTCCTTATGCTCAGCGTGTGGTTTCTGTCCACACTGAGCTGACCTTTGGACACCTCCGTTATCGTTTTGGAGATGTACCGCCCCAGTCAAACTCCGCACCTGGCACTGTCCATGACGTGGACCGAAAGGACCTGTCCAGGAGTCTTCGAGCCGGGCGGCGCGCGGAACCGGGGGCAAACGTGACATCATAAACGATCGACCGCGCAGAAGCAGTGCACCACGAATGCACCGACGTACGCAAGCTTGTACCCTTGCGGGCCACGGCTCACGGTCGGACAAGCGGGTAACACGCTACACACGACGATGCTACGATGCAGTCTCCCCGGCGGCACCACCCAGCGACACACTGGACGCTGAGCGAGAAACACGGCGCATTGGGCGCGCGCAGGCGAACCGCCGCCACAGCCCCCCGGAGGAGGTGCGCACACGATCCGGAACTGGGGCCCGCGCTTGTTCCACCCAATCATGTAAGTAAGGCAACAGTAAGAGTGGTGGTATCTCAGAGGCGAGCTCCACGAGGAAGCCCTCCCACCTATGCTGCACCTCCTATATCGCCTTACAATGCCAGACTAGAGTCAAGCTCAACAGGGTCTTCTTTCCCCGCTAGTGCATCCAAGCCCGTTCCCTTGGCTGTGGTTTCGCTAGATAGTAGATAGGGACAGAGGGAATCTCGTTAATCCATTCATGCGCGTCACTAATTAGATGACGAGGCATTTGGCTACCTTTTTTTTTTTTTTTGTTAACGAATAGTGAGCATATTCCATCCCCCTCTCCGACTCACCCAACTCGGCCGGTACGCTTGTGGTGCGTATTACTTCATGCGGAGTCGTGTGTGCGGTTGCACCCTGGGTCACGACGCATCTTCTGCGGCGATCTGGTCCGATGATTCTGCTTATTACGCTGCTTTCCGTGGTGCGACGCGGTCCCTTTGGTCCTATCGCCCACACTTCGGGTGGGCAATGGGGGGTCTGCATCGTTGCCCACCACTCCAAGCACATAAGGCAGTTCTCCTGAAACGAAATTTTGATAGAGAAAACAAGAAAAGGGAGAAAGAGGTAGAAGAAAGCTGAAAATAGGGGAGAGAAGAGAAAAAGAAAGCTGGAAAGAAACGAAAAGAAAAAGATAAAAGATTAGTAACTTTCCAGCTTACGGTGGCCCTTGTGGCGCGGGTTGTTGCCGTGCCGCAGGGCCTGAGGGACCACCATTTGCGTCCCTCGCCCGCCGTCTAGCCCGCCTGCGTCGCCTTGCCGTTGGTGGACGCTCAACATCCCATCTCGCTTGGAGAGTGGAGAAGATTGTCCTGGCGGCGGCGCGGACGGCCTCCCACGTATCGCTGCGGGCGCACATTTCCGAGACGATGTTATCCATTGTTACTCGGAAATGGCACCGCTGCTGCATCTCGTTCCGGATCCGATCGAACCGTGGACAGTGGAACAGCACGTGTTCAACGTCTTCCACGGCGTCCCCACATTCGGGGCAGTTGGGCGAGCCTTCCAGGATGCCTTTCTCGACGAAATAGGAGCGCAAGAACCCGTGCCCCGTGAGGAGCTGGGTGAGGAAAAAGTCGACTTCCCCATGCTTGCGGCTGACCCAGAGATTAATGTCTGGAATCAGCCTCCTCGTCTTCAGTTCTGGTGCTCCTGGTTGCCCTGCACCCGTTGTCTACTGGTCCTGCCAGCGCCTCATCGTCTCCTCCCGTTGTCGCTTCCGTATGTCTGATTGAACACCACCACTCGCTACCTTTTCGTCGTGGCAGCGGATATCCTCTAGCATGAGAAGGACTAACGGGGTGATGTTGGCGACAACGCAAGCGGCATCATAAGACACGGTCTGGAAGGCGCTGGCGACTCGGAGAGCCCCCGGTCGATGCGCCCTTTGGACCGATTTGCGATGGGTCTCCTTATCGAGCACCCATCGCCCCCAGGTAGCAACTCCGTATCGGATGATACTGTTGCCGACGTTTACGAGCTGTCTCCTACTGCGGCTCTTAGGACCACGCTTATTCGGCATTAGGCAGGTCAAGGCGTTCGTAATCCGTGAAGCCTTATTGACCACCTTCTCCAGATGCCGGCTGTGGTGCTGTTTGCGGCAGAGGTCCACTCCCAGGTACTTCAGCGTTTCCGTGGATTGGATCGAGTGACCGCCCGCTTGAAGCTCTGCGAGCTGCGGGACATGATGGGTACAAACGATCATGAACCCGGTCTTTTGGTGGGCAAGTTCCAAACCGACTCCTCGCAGCCACCGCTCGATCCTCTCCAGGTTAGCCGTTGCTAAAGCGCTGACCTGTTCCGTGGTCCTTCCCAGAAATGTGAAGGCCACGTCGTCAGCAAACCCGATGATGTCCGCTCGTAGTCCCTCGAGCGGCAAGCGGAGTAGGTCGTCGAACATGACGTTCCAAAGTGTTGGTCCTAAAACCGAACCCTGAGGAACGCCAGCAGATACAGTCCTAGACACTACTCCTTCATCCGTATCATAGTGGAGCGTTCGGCCAATGAAATAGTTCCGCAGCAACGCCTGCAAATAAGGCGAAGTGTTTTTACGCTGCAGAGCTTGGCCGATCGCTGTCCAGTTTGCCGAGTTGAAGGCATTTCGGACGTCCACCGTTACCACCGCACAGAGACGATCCCCCTTTCGCTTTTTATCCAAAGCGACTTTCCCGTTGTTCATCACCCGAGTGATGGCGTCAACGGTTGAACGCCCTTTACGAAAACCGTATTGGGCGTCCGAAAGTCCCCCGATCGACTCCAGGTGGGTTGTCAGCCTCCGCTGAATCAACCGCTCCAAAATTTTCCCCAGCACACTCAGCAGAAAAATCGGCCGGTATGACGAGGGCTCCCCAGGTGGTTTCCCCGACTTGGTAAGCAGCACCAGTTTTTGCCGCTTCCATGCATCGGGAAAAGTGCCTGCCTCCAGTAGCTGCTTGTAGCTTTTGGCAAAAACTTCCGGAAAAGCCAGAATTGCCGCAGCTGCAGCCATATTTGGAATGTTGTCGTCCCCCGGAGCTTTCTTGGGGTTGAGTGAGCGGGCAATCTCCTTCAACTCTTCCGCCAACTCCTCCTCCGAGACCGGATCCTGTGGATCCCCACCTACTTCCGTCTCGGGCCACTCCATCGGGGGACGATCGGGAAAGAGCTCATTCACGATGAACTGGAGCTTATTGGCATCCCGTTCCATCGGAACCCGAGCTCCTTCCCACTGCTGCTTGCGGATTTGGTACGCAGGGCCAAAGCCGTGCGGTTCCAATTGTTCCGGCAGATCCTGCTTGTGTTGGTCCTTGCTGAGTTTGATGGCCCGTTCCAGGGCAGCGCGTGCGTCCGACTTCATTTGACGCCTTTCCTCGCGCTGCTCCTCGGTCCGGGCCCGGTTGAACCGCCGTTTCATTCCATGAAAATGGCTGCGCAACCGATCAATCTCGGACGTCCACCAATAAACTGGCCGCCGGCCCTGTCGCCTTGGGGGTTGCCTAGGCATGGTGCCATCACAGGCCACCGTAATGGCCTGGGTCAGCTCCTCTGGCGTAGCAACATGCCCAAAAATGTCCTGGTCCCTCAAGATTTCAACGAACAAATCCTTGTCGAAGAATCTTGTGGACCACCTTCCCCCATTCACTGCTGAGTGTACCTCGTTGTTGGCGCGCTGTCTCGGAACCCTGCCGACCACAAACTTGATAGTGTTGTGGTCACTTGGGGTTTCGTCACACACGCGCCAATTATTGTCCCTTACCAAGGAGGGGCTGCAAAAGGATACGTCCACAATGGAGTTGCGACCATTTGCCCCAATCCAAGTGCTCTGGTTGCCCTGGTTCAGGAGAACCAATCCCAGAGCAGCCGCCGCATCCATCACAACTCCCCCCCTAGATACCCTTTCCCCATCGTTTGGCCTCCGCTCCATTCCCCATGCACCTGACCAGGCGTTTACATCACCCCCGATCACGGTGTCCCGATTCCGTGGGAGCACAGACACGATTTCGGTCCATTTGCGTTTGTACTCCTCGACAGTCAAATCGGAACCCACGGGTGGTAGGTAGACGGAACAGAAAACGATTCCCCGCATCTCGACCACAACGAAGTCCTCGCGTTGGTTGTCAATGATGCGCTGAAAAGGATAATCCCCAACTGATACCACTGCTACCCGACCAGTGGTATCGGTAACCCAATTGCTGTTATTATTCGGCACCCAATAGGGGTCCGAGATAATCAGAATATCACAACCCTCGGCTCGAGCACTTTGCAAAAGCAAGTCTTGAGCCGTTTGGTCATGATTGAGGTTCTGTTGGAACACTCTAATCATGACTGGGCTGTGGGGTTACCTTTCCAAAGTAGCGGCAACTGCGCTGGCCCAGCGAATGCCCGATTGCATCCGGGCCCTCGCATCCCAAGCACTTCCGCTCCCTAGTGCACGGTCCCTCGTGCTTATCTTCCGCGCAGCGGTGGCATTTGCTACTGCGGTCCTTACCACGGCAACGGGCAGCAGTATGCCCGTATTCGTAGCACCGGTAGCACTGCCGCCGACGCTCCAAAAGCCGAAGCCTGCAGCATTTGCTGAAACCGACCGTGTGTTGCCTCGCCAGGGCTTGGTCTGTCATCGCTATTGCTGGGCAGTCGAAAAATGCGACCAACGTACCGTAATGCGTTTTTACGGTCGTGATCTGGTCGCTGAAAATTTCAACGCCCAGCGCGGCACTCATTTCCGAAGAAATTTCTTCGGACGAGGTGCCAGGCGGAATGTTAGTGCAGTTCACTCGCACTGAGGGTGTCCGCGGTCGGCATTTTGCTTTGCCATCAAGGGCCGCAGACACCTCTCTCCAAAGGGTCATCGTTTCCTGGTGCGACATTGGTGCTAATTCCAGGAGTAGATGACCCTTAAAGTTTGTGCGAATTCTCTGCACATCCTCTTTTTTCACCTTTTCCCTCAGGATAGGCATCATGTCTGCGTGCTTGAATCCCCCAATTGATTCAAGTTCAATGGCGTTTGGCATTCGGCCGGCCCTGGGGTTAGAAGCAGGTGCCGGCTTTTGCTTGGGTTGGGGAGCAGAAGGTGGCGTGTTTGCGGCGAGGCTGGCTGCTTGCTCAGCTTCACGCTGCTTCTTCCTCTTCCGTCTCTCCCGGCGCACGGCGGTCTTCCCCTTTACCGTCCGCCATTTTTGCGCACCCTCTTGCCCCTCTGATGGTCCAGATCCCTGGTCCGTCGAACAACTTTCCCCTTCGCAAGGTTCCTCTGCCACAACGACCTTAGCATTTTCCTCCTTCCCACCCTTTCCCTTCTTCTTGCCCTTTTTCCCTTCCTGACCCACCAGCTGTTGTCCCTGTTCCCCATTTCCTCCTGTCTTGGCCTCATTCTCCCTTACTATTACGTTGTACATCTCCCGCATGACTCCCCCAAGGACATTAAAAAATTAAGTGACATCAGTCTCGTCCAAGGGCAAAGATCCCGGTTGCGGCTCCTGATTAGGGCCTGCCAAAGGCCCTAAGTCTTGCTCCAACACCGGGTCCTCCACTACGAGATCCTCGGTTCCCGTTCCCACGTCAATTCCGGACCCCGCCTCTCCTAGCCAAATTGCTGGAAGATTGTGCAGCAGGGCTAATACTGAGCCAATTCGCTCTTCCCAATTAGCGAATTGGGGCGTTTTGGCTAAAATAGCCCTGTGCTTCACGGTGTCCCTGATAAACAGCATGAGCTCATGTTTTGCTTTTTGCAATGGGCCCATGGGATTTGACTCTGCTGGATATGCGGTAGCGAAAAATTTCCTGTCATAAATTTGCCCTGCCTTACAGCCCTCCCCCTGGCTGTCTTCCACAATCTGCGGGAGAACAGACACCCTTTTTGATTTTCCCTCCACCTCTACCGAAGTAGCTCTTCGTACGGCAGGTGCCTTGGAAGCCATCAGCTGGGTTGTTGATGCCCGTCTACCAAAGCTGGTGGCCGAAGCCTTAGACGGGGACATCGTTCCCAGCGAGCTACGGCGGACGGAATATCTACTCGTCACTGCCTTCGAGGGACTACTTCTACGAGCTAAAGTGGAGCGTGTGTTCATCACCATTTTACTACTGGTTAGTTTCTACGGTTAAATTCTATGAGGGTTATTATGACTGTCTACTGATTTTCTAAGGAATTTCGCAAGTAGGTTGATTGATTGATTAATTAAGTACTTATTGTCAGAATAGGGACGAATTTAATGTCAAACTTTTTAATTTAAACGGGAAAATGAATTTATTGTCAAGTTTAAAAACGTTAGATGTCAATGGATTTCGCGCTGTAATCAAATTGCCAATTAATTTTTTGTCAATATGATGAGACGTTTGATGTCACTGTCATTCAAGTTATTGATAAAATTGTCAAATCTTTTTGAGTGTCAATGGTACCGTGATGCTTTACGTCAATGTCTAATGAATGCAATTTGATGTCATGGGAATATTCAAATAAGATAATTAAAGTTATTTTTCGAATTGTTGCAACGGAGCAAGTATTAACTGGGTTAGATGGTATTAATAAATAAAAGAAAAAGCTTAGGAAGCGATTTAAATGATTGAGAGCGGATTTAAGTAAACTTTAATTTAATTTAGAAAGGGGAATTTCATAAATTGAAAGAGTTTTTCGAGGTTAAAATTTTAGTTAAATAGCTGTCAGTCTATTTGTTGTCAATAACGGTAAATGTCAGGTTTTAACCAGCTGTCCAAACAAATTAAATGTCAACTGGATATGACGTTGCGTTGTAAAAGTTTTTAAAAGAATTGAATTTATTGTTGTGTAATAAATCGTCAATTGAGCAAAAGCAATTTAATTTAATTTTATTGGTTGAATATAAATATTTTTTTTTTATATGAATGATTATTAAATCGGTTGCAACTGTCAAAAATTATAAATTATAACTGTCAACCAATTCAAGATGTCAAAGTGACGTTAGGTGTCAGATATATTGAGCTGTCAATTTGATTATGTGTCAACGTTGAATGTCAAGTGTCAATTCAAACTATATTGTTATTAATAAAATAATTTATGTTTAATAATTATTTAAACTATTTAAATCAGAAAACTAATTTGTTATTTTTATACATGCAAAGTACCGGGAGAAAAATTAACTACGTGATTATTAAAATTCTACTTGTTAGAGGATTATGGTTGGAGCAGACGCTTTACCATTTATAAAAGTTTATTGGAAATATATTGTTAAATATTGTAGTTTGTTTAATTAATTTATATTAAAACTTTTACAAAGCGTATGGATGTATTAATGGATAAAGACTGATTTTGTAAAGAAATATTATAAGATAGATTGTAATGTAAAATTTGCTTCTCAAATTGTGGATCGTTGAATTGAAATTTGTAATTAGTTAATTTGCTCTATTGTGCTTAAGGCGTTGTAAGTTAATTATTTTAAATAAAGGATGTTTTTTAACAATTATTCGTTTAAATATTTGAGTGAAAAATATTTTTTTTTAAGTTGAGAATAAATTCGCTCATGGATAGAAACTGAACTGATGATTGTATAAAAATATTCGCAGAAGGCTTTCTATGTGAGATTTGAGTTTTTTCAGAGTTTTCGAGATTTGAATGAAATGAATGAAATTAATGAAATGAATGAAATTTAAGAGTGCTTAAAAGTGACAAACTACGTGAGGAGACGTGTGTGCTTCAACGTTACAGGTAAAATGGACCAAGTGTCCCGTTATATTTTTGGCTATGCTACGGGATACAGGTAAAATGGGTTTCCGTTCACCTTGCTCTACACTCCCTTACTGGAGATTGGTTTGTTAGTTTTACGAGAGTTTTGAAATTTGGTTGAGATAGATTTTGAAAATTCAAATTGTTAGTTCTTCTGGTTTGGGAAATTATTCTACTTTACGAATGATGGTTTGATTTTTTATGTTGTGTGTCTTGTCAAAAATTAACTGAATATTTAAGTTGGCTTTTTAAATTTTAATTAAACGAATGATATTGGGATTTTTAAATAAAATTTGAGTTAATTATTGTGTAATGAATTGTAACTTTAGCAAAAGCAATTTAAATTCAATTAAGTTGGCTGAATATAATTGATTTTGAAATTATTATTAATTCGGTTGCATCGGTCAAAACATTTAAATTATATATGTCAACCAATTTAAGATGTCAAAGTGACGTTAGATGTCAGATATATTGAACTGTCAGTTTGATTATGTGTCAACGTTGAATGTCAAGTGTTTAAATGTCAATTCAAATTATTTTGTTATTATTTAAATCATTTAATATAATTAATTATTTAAACTAATTTATTATTTTTAAACATGCAGAGAGCCGGGAGAAAAAATAACTACGTGATTATTGAAATTTCTACTTGTTAAAGGGTTCTGGTTGGGGAAGACGTTTTACCACTTATCAAAAATTATTGCAAATTTTTTGGTAAATATTGGAATTGTCTAATTAATTTATATTAAAACTTAGACAAAGTGGATATATGTGTAAATAAATTGAGATTTAATTCTGTAAGGGAATATAACAAAATGGATTGTAAAGAAAAATATGCTACTCAAAATGTGAAGCGTTGAATTGAAAATTGTAAATATTAAATTTTGCTCTATTGTGCTTAAGGCGTTGTAAGTTAATTATTTCAAATAAAGGTTCTTTTAACAATTATTTGTTTTAATATTTGAGTAAAAATAATTTATTTTTTTTAAAGTAAAAAATAAATTCGCTCATGGATAGAAACTGAACTAATGTTTATTTTAAAATATTCGCAGAAGGCTTCCTATGTGGGATTTGAGTTTTTCTAGAGTTTTCGAGATTTGAATGAAATGAATGAAATGAATGAAATTTAAGAGTGCTTAAAAGTGACAAACTACGTGAGGAGACGTGTGTGCTTCAACGTTACAGGTAAAATGGATCAAGTTTCCCGTTATATTTTTGGCTATGCTACGGGATACAGGTAAAATGGGTTTCCGTTCACCTTGCTCTACGCTCCCTTACTGGAGATTGGTTTGTTAGTTTTACGAGAGTTTTGAAATTTGGTTAGGATAGATTTTGCAAATTTAAATTGTTAGTTCTTCTGGTTTGGGAAATTATTCTACTTTACGAATGGTGGTTCAAAATGTGTTTGTGAAGTGTTTTAAAAAACTATTTCTATTGTTAGTTTTTTATATATATTATGAAATTTAATGCTGAGAGGGAGAGAGAATCGAAAAAAGAAAATAAATGCGGTTTTATATAATAAAGGTTTAGTTGGGGAGCTAATTGAGATTGGGTTAGGTTGTAAATGGGATTTCAAATTCTACTCTATAAAACTTTAAACTATTTGCCGGTTTGGAAACTCTCGATGTTTCTACGCCGCTTGGAGAAAATCTCGTCGCAGGAACAGATGGAATCGGGAATCTCGCTCACAACACACACTAAGCACAATGGTCTCGTGGACCGCTCAACGAAAGCTTATTTGCTGAAGGCTTAATTTAATTAATTACGCAGATGGCGGTGCTAATTAATTAATTGTTTAATAAATTTTTTAAATTCAAAGTTTGTTTTTGCGGAGGGCGATTTAATAAAATAATTTTGTTTGCTGAGGGCTTGATATAATATATTGAATTTCTAAGGGCAAACCGTTAAATAAAATAATATATTTGTTAAAAATCATAAAATGTGTTGCAGAAGGCAACTGTTAGAAAGCAATTTTATTTCTACGCGGAGGGCGATGATAATTTCCCGACGGCAAACTGGGATTTATAAAAAGGCAATTTAATAAAAAAATTAAATAAAATTAAATGCAGAAGGCTTTTGGCAATCGGAACGGTCAACACAAGAACACTCCACTTTTCACACACACACTAGTGATTCCGGCCGAAGTCTCAACGAAAGCTTGATGCAGAAGGCTTAGTTAATTTATTAAAATGCAGAAGGCAATGCTATTAGTATTAATAATTTATATGGGCAATTTAAAGTTACTTTAAAATAATATCGAGGATAAGTTAAATGATTTGAAATTTTATCTGAACACTGAGGGCGATTCTATAGACAAAATTATAAGGAAACTTTTCAAGTAGGTTAACAATGCAGAAGGTTTATTAATTAATTAAAATAATTATATTTTAATTGCAGAAGGCAATGCTTATATATCTTATTTTAGAATTTTCTCAATTATTTATTTAAATTTTCCGCAGAAGGCAGTTAATAAAAACGCTGAAGGCGATGCTAAATTCCCGTCGGCAAATGTGGGTTTGTAGAATTAAATTTAAATTTGCAGAAGGCTTAGAACAAATTACGATCGGAGTTATCAAAACACGGAATCACTTCACTGATTCACACACACAACACACACAACACTAGTGATTCCGACCGAAGTCGTCAACGAAAGCTTATTTTAAATAAAACGCAGAAGGCGATGCTAAATAACAAGATTTTCTTAAGGCACTTGTTTTTAAAAGAAATTAATTGATATTTTGTATTTTGCAGAAGGCTAAATATATTCAATACACTGAAGGTGATTCTAGATAATATATGTAAAGAGAAATTAAATCACAATTATTGCAGAAGGCTTAAATAAAATTATTTTTATGTTAATATGGCACTGAAGGTGATGCTAATTCAAGAATGATATTAAATAAATATGCAGAAGGCAGTTAAATAATTACACTGAAGGCGATGCTAATTTCTTAATGGTAATTGTGGGTTATATAAAAATAATATTTGCAGAAGGCCTAATTAAAATAGCAATCGGAGTCTTCAAGGCCCAGAATCACTTCACTTCACTCGCACGTAGCACTTATGGCACCGGTCAACAATTCCAACGCTAAATTAATTTTAATTTAAAAAACTTGCAGAAATGCCGACGGGAAAAAAGTCGACGACCAATAAAATTAATTAAAATACACACAGAAGGTGATGCTAGAGTGCCGACGGGAAAAAAGCCGACAACAAAATAAATAAATTAAATACACAGAAGGTGATGCTAAAATGCCGCCGGGAAAAAAAGCCGACGGCAAAATCAAATAAATTAAAATACACAAAAGGTGATGCTACAATGCCGAAGGAAAAAAGCCGACGGCAAAAACAATTAAAATAATAAACGCAGAAGGCGATGCTAATAACGGTTGGAATTGCTAACACAGAACACAGCACAGCACTACACACACACACACACACACACACTGTATCAAGCACTCTAGAAATTGAGACTAGCAGAAGCACGACCTTTCTCGTCAACGGTTAAAAGAATACTGACACTTTCACACACACACAAAATTATTCACTAACACTGAGCGCTGGGTATTTGGGCAGCGTAACGCCGTCTCGAAGGCTGGATGAAGACTGAGCGGATGAGCAGAGCACCGAGCAAATTTATACCGTAGCGGCGAGGCCTCCGGGTATAAAATGTTCAGTAGAACTCTGGTGTCGAGCAGGAGCGAGGTGAGAACACGTCCGCTTCGTTCGGCTGTCCGATGATGTCTTGCATTTGGCTACCTTTTTTTTTTTTTTTTTTTTTTTTTTTTTTTTTTTTGTTAACGAAGAGTGAGCATATTCCATCCCCCTCTCCGACTCACCCAACTCGGCCGGTACGCTTGTGGTGCGTATTACTTCATGCGGAGTCGTGTGTGCGGTTGCACCCTGGGTCACGACGCATCTTCTGCGGCGATCTGGTCCGATGATTCTGCTTATTACGCTGCTTTCCGTGGTGCGACGCGGTCCCTTTGGTCCTATCGCCCACACTTCGGGTGGGCAATGGGGGGTCTGCATCGTTGCCCACCACTCCAAGCACGTAAGGCAGTTCTCCTGAAACGAAATTTTGATAGAAAAAACAAGAAAAGGGAGAAAGAGGTAGAAGAAAGCTGAAAATAGGGGAGAGAAGAGAAAAAGAAAGCTGGAAGAAACGAAACGAAAAAGATAAAAGATTAGTAACTTTCCAGCTT
Source organism: Anopheles gambiae (assembly GCF_943734735.2). Lineage (NCBI taxonomy): Eukaryota > Metazoa > Arthropoda > Insecta > Diptera > Culicidae > Anopheles > Anopheles gambiae. Next base: position 27,002,159 of record NC_064600.1, on the reverse strand, counting down.
ACGGTGGCCCTTGTGGCGCGGGTTGTTGCCGTGCCGCAGGGCCTGAGGGACCACCTTTTGCGTCCCTCACCCGCCGTCTGGCCCGCCTGCGTCGCCTTGCCGTTGGTGGACGCTCAACATCCCATCTCGCTTGGAGAGTGGAGAAGATTGTCCTGGCGGCGGCGCGGACGGCCTCCCACGTATCGCTGCGGGCGCACATTTCCGAGACGATGTTATCCATTGTTACTCGGGAATGGCACCGCTGCTGCATCTCGTTCCGGATCCGATTGAACCGTGGACAGTGGAACAGCACGTGTTCAACGTCTTCCACGGCGTCCCCACATTCGGGGCAGTTGGGCGAGCCTTCCAGGATGCCTTTCTCGACGAAATAGGAGCGCAAGAACCCGTGCCCCGTGAGGAGCTGGGTGAGGAAAAAGTCGACTTCCCCATGCTTGCGGCTGACCCAGAGATTAATGTCTGGAATCAGCCTCCTCGTCTTCAGTCCTGGTGCTCCTGGTTGCCCTGCACCCGTTGTCCACTGGTCCTGCCAGCGCCTCATCGTCTCCTCCCGTTGCCGCTTTCGTATGTCCGATTGAACTCAACCACTCGCTACCTTTTCGTCGTGGCAGCGGATATCCTCTAGCATGAGAAGGACTAACGGGGTGATGTTGGCGACAACGCAAGCGGCATCATAAGACACGGTCTGGAAGGCGCTGGCGACTCGGAGAGCCCCCGGTCGATGCGCCCTTTGGACCGATTTGCGATGGGTCTCCTTGTCGAGCACCCATCGCCCCCAGGTGGCAACTCCGTATCGGATGATACTGTTGCCGACGTTTACGAGCTGTCTCCTACTGCGGCTCTTAGGACCACGCTTGTTCGGCATCAGGCAGGTCAAGGCGTTCGTAATCCGTGAAGCCTTATTGACCACTCTTTCCAGATGCCGGCTGTGGTGCTGTTTGCGGCAGAGGTCCACTCCCAGGTACTTCAGCGTTTCCGTGGATTGGATCGAGTGACCGCCCGCATGAAGCTCTGCGAGCTGCGGGACATGATGGGTACAAAAGATCATGAACCCGGTCTTTTGGTGGGCAAGTTCCAAACCGACTCCTTGCAGCCACCGCTCGATCCTCTCCAGGTTAGCCGTTGCTAATGCGCTGACCTGTTCCGTGGTCCTTCCCAAAAATGTGAAGGCCACGTCGTCAGCAAACCCGATGATGTCCGCTCGTAGTCCCTCGAGCGGCAAGCGGAGTAGGTCGTCGTACATGACGTTCCAAAGTGTTGGTCCTAGAACCGAACCCTGAGGAACGCCAGCAGATACAGTCCTCGACACTACTCCTTCATCCGTATCGTAGTGGAGCGTTCGGCCAATGAAATAGTTCCGCAGCAACGCCTGCAAATAAGGCGGAGTGTTTTTACGCTGCAGAGCTTGGCCGATCGCTGTCCAGTTTGCCGAGTTAAAGGCATTCCGGACGTCCACCGTTACCACCGCACAGAGACGATCCCCCTTTCGCTTTTTGTCTAGAGCGACTTTACCATTGTCCATCACCCGAGTGATGGCATCAACGGTTGAACGCCCTTTACGGAAACCGTACTGGGCGTCCGAAAGTCCCCCGGTCGACTCCAGATGGGTTGTCAGCCTCCGCTGAATCAACCGCTCTAAAATTTTCCCCAGCACACTCAGCAAACAAATTGGCCGGTATGACAAGGGCTCCCCAGGTGGTTTTCCCGACTTGGTAAGCAGCACCAGTTGTTGCCGCTTCCATGCGTCGGGAAAAGTGCCTGCCTCCAGTAGCTGCTTGTAGCTTTTGGCAAAAACTTCCGGAAAAGCCAGAATTGCCGCAGCTGCAGCCATATTTGGAATATTGTCGTCCCCCGGAGCTTTCTTGGGGTTGAGTGAGCGGGCAATTTCCTTCA